>NC_062524.1:21432054-21487054 GCF_022655615.1 Tachysurus fulvidraco
AGTCTGGGAGGGATCTATATCCTGGTGGTGTTTATTCTCTTCCCAGTTTCTTACTGGCTGTTCAGAAACGGTGAGTGTGTGTTTGATTTTCTTTTCTTTTACTAAGAAGTTACAGAAACGTTGATCCATTGGCCATTTGCAAATGTGTTTTTTTCTTTTTTTCTTTCTTTCTTTCTTTCTTTCTTTATATATATATATATATATATATATATATATATATATATATATATATATATATATGTGTGTGTGTGTGTGTGTGTGTGTGTGTGTGTGTGTGTGTGTGTGTGTCAATGAGAAATGAGCTAGAATTAGAAAATCCCAAACTTTCTAGAGTATTATAACCTGTTATAAATTTCAGAACATTTTGCAAATCAAAGGCAACATATAAATGCTTTGAATTATTTATAAAAAGGAAGTTTATTGATAAAAATGAAAGCAAGATTAGTTAGAAGTGTTTAGGACATTATATCACAGAGAGAAAAAGGAATCGAATCTAATCTGAATCTAATCTAATCTAATCTAAGTGACGGTTAATGACATATTTGTGGCCTGTGAACTGAAGTGAGACTTAATTTAAAGGAATATGTTTATAAAAAACAAACAGTTTATCCAACTTCCATGTCTTTTAATTGTTTCTAGCCAGTGTGTACAAAGTCTTTTTCCCCCAGAGTGAACATGGTGTCCATATTCAGCATTATATTTCTTTGTCACGTCTCAGTCTACAGTGGTGGTTAATATCTTGTGTAACAGTAGACATTTATGGCTTTAAGAATTTCTCTCTTTTTATTTTTTTCCTGAGTATTTCTGTTTTCACCGAGCCTCCTTTTGTTTGCCCACACAAGCTTGTGCTTGTGTTCATAAGCATTTCAAATTTGAAGGTGTTCTTTTGCAAACAGCGGTTTAAACATCTCACACTGAACGCCAACAAGAACGGAAAAAAAAAAGTGTAGAGGCTCACGGTTGACTTTGCATATGACCAGTAGGGGTCATTGTCTCTATGACAGATGATCAGTAGCATTTTATCAAGTGCTTCGTGCTGAAAGACACGTTGTAGTTCGGCTCTGATCCGACGCTCTGCTCACACCGCTGCTGTTCACTGAAATATTTCCTGATGAAAGAACTCACTCATTTTGACAGCATTTAGTATAAGATTTCAGCGTAATGCCTGTCAGTGACACCCCATACCCCCCCCCACACACACACACACAGAATCCAGAATAAAGTGACCTGATGTGATGTTAATAGCGTCTTTTTTTTTCTAAGAACTGTTGTTCCCTTTGTTTTTTGCTGGTGTGAAAATATGATGTAAAACACAAAATCGCACAAAGATTCAAAAAGAAATGTTATATATTTGTATTGAAATTGGTTGGGATGTGGTAGATTAGTGGGTAAGGTGTTGGCCTATGGATCAGAAGGTCGTAAGTTTGACTCCCAGGTCCACCAAGCTGCCTTCGCTGGACCCCTATGCCCGGCCCTTAATCCTCCGTTGTATAAAATATGGGTTTGTTTACAATAAAAAGAACCTGAATTTCTGGATCGAAAGTTCTGGATCGGTCCTCTGTACTCCCTGTCATCATCATCAACTGTAATCAGCCCGACAATGGCAGTCATCAGAGAACTTCTGCAGGTGACAGTTTGCTGAGCTAAACATGAAGTCTGCAGTGTATACAGTGAAGAGGAACGGGGCCAGAACCGTTCCATGCGGGGCTCCAGGGTAGTCTGCAAAACTGGTCCACTTCCAGGTACACCATTTTATCCCTTAGAAGCACAGGTTGGATGGTGTTAAAAGCACTAGAGAAGTAAAAAAAACATGACTCTCACTGTGCTCCCAGCCTTTTCCAGGTGCAAAATAGCTCGATTTAAGAGGAAGATGACAGCATCTTCCACTCCAATGCCAGGTTGGTAGGCAAGCTGAGGTGGATCCATTGATGGGCTCACCAGAGGTTGGAGATGAATGAGCACCAGTCTCTTCAATGTCTTCATCAGGTGCGAGGTCAGTGCTACTGGTCGGTAGTCCCTAAAGTCTTTGGTACAGGCACCACGCAGGATGGTTTCCATAGCTGTGGCACCTTCCCCAGCTTTAGGCTCAGGTCAAACATGTACAGCAATAAAACACATTGTTAGCATGTAAAGCAACAGTAATAGATTAATAATGGAGGCTGATAGCAATGTACTGTAAAGGAAGTTGTCCTGGAAATCATGAAAATGCTAAGATGCGAGTGGCCTGAATCGATCTGACTAATGCAGAAGTAACCAAAGCTCAAACGTCTTTCTTAATCGTACTCATTTCTTCGAAATGCTATTTAGCTGTTTACTTTGAGTTGCTTCCAATGTGCTATTCATCTAACTGTTTATCAGGAAATGTGTCCTTATCACGCTCTGTATCAGCACACTGGCGCTGTCGCAATGCTTAGCAGAAAGCAATCATGGCCATTTTCGTCTATCAACTCGAAAGACACTGCATCCCAAAAGCACATCTCTCTCCTTCATCCCCCGGGTGGAGTGATGGGCAGAACAGCCTTATCATCCTACCCTTTATATTGAGTGAGCAATTTGGAAAAATCAATAGAAGTGAAGGCAAATATGGCAAATATATCTTTTTTTTTTTTTTTTTTTTTCTTCCAGAAATAAAAGCTGGCCAGATAAAGGGCAAGAATCCTACAATGTCCAAGTAACAAGTTGTTCCTAAAGAATATGCTTGTGTTGTGTCTGTTGGAAGTATCTCGTTTTTACAGTATGTTGTTGCCTTTGATTTGTAAGCACTGTAACCTAGAGTTAAATTTGGAATATACAAGGAGTTCAATATAACATGACTTTTTATATTTAGGATTTAAATATCAAATGGACTTCATTCAGCTAATTATATAACTACTTGGGGCATTTTATGGGGTTTCCTAGAAACAAGTGTGAATACATACAGTACAGTATATTCATTTACTCCAACTTCACACGTATGACCTACCTCGTGTAGATTCCTGTTTAAGTCCATTTCCATTCCAGGTAAAAGTCAAAACTAGTAAAATAACAAAAAGCTCTACTACAGAAAATGGGGTTTCTTCTTTAGAACAATACCAAAAGGAAAATCAAGAATATTTTGGTCACTATTGTATTGGTGCCCAGTGGTGCAGCATGTCAGTTGTCTCTTTTCAAGGAGGAGAAACCTGGATTGCTTCAAATATGTGAATAATGCAAACTGAAGCAAATTAGTCTCAGTATAACACAGTGTCACAACCGGAAGAGGAAGGAGACAGACCCGTATGCAGGATAGCTTCAAATGAAAGGGGTTTAATAAATGATAAAGACAACGACATAAAGACGATAACAAAAGCAATACAAATGAAGACACTTAACAAAGACTAGACATGACGAGGGGTAAACGTAACTAATGATTCCGCGCTGCACTCTGCAACGCGGCTTACTTAAATATAAAAAGACACGATGACACAATAAGGATCAGGTGTGAAGACAGGGAGGGGCAGACGAAGGCGGGGCAGACACGTGACGAAGAAGATAAACAAAAACAGCACATAGCCAAAAGTCCGGGTTGAGTCCTGACACACAGTTTATATTTGGTAAAGAGATCCTAAAGAGCAGTATATAGGAAGAAATGTAATACAGAGAATTGCATTGCATTTACGCCGTTTGGAAGATGACCTTATCTAGAGTGACTTAATAGCAGTGTTTTCAAAGAATACATTCTGATAGTGGTTCTACTTATTATTATTATTATTATTATTATTATTATTATTATTATTATTATTTGACATTTTTAATTTATGTATTACTTTTTAATTCAGTTTTTAAGTGTTTATGTACGGTCTTTAGACATTGATTGAAGGCAGCTTTTGACCCCTTTGAGGCTCCAGAATACCTCACACATAAATTGCATAATCATTTAAATTGCTTTATACTCCTGTATTTATAGATGAATCCATTATCCAAGGTATTTCTTCTTTATTTTTTGTACTTTATAATCTATACCAGGACAAAAAAAAATGCTATAATTATGTTGAAGGATCTTTTTTGCCTTTTGTGGCAACAAAAATTATGAAGATTTTATGGACCGAAAGGTTGACCGTTAACATCAAAAGTTCAAAATAACTTTTTTTGTTTATGTCACCTTTATTTTTAAGGGTGAAGATGTGGTCACTGGACATAAGTCAGTGTCAGCTTCTTCTGAATTGGGATCAAAAAGGTCCAAAAAAAAAATAGTGGCACTTTTTTGGCTGTCAGTGTGTTGGTTCTTTTCCCAATGAAACAGATGCCTTCTCAAGATCAAGCAAGGCTGTAAAGTTCGTCTTGATTATATCTGGTGTAAACTGGCCATCACTACCGCATTGCAGCACTGTCTGGAGCATCTGGTAGGCGGACGTGTTCTAATCCACGCTAGGCGACTACTCTGTGGAGGCAATTTTCCATTGTGACAGATCTAAGCAGGTGAAAAATTCCTCACTGCAGACTCAGGATTATAATAAAGCTGCAAATTTCTTATCTTTTTCTCACCTTTCATGTTTTTCTATGTATCTTTGTGGTGTTGTTTCTAAAAATACTAAATGAATCTTATTTAGAATAATAGTGAGGTTATTGAAAGGTGAATGGAAAAAAGAAGAGATGAATGGAAATCTAGTGATTTGGGAAAGCATTACTCATTGACATTTCTTGACACTGGAGAGAAGGGAAGAAAGATCTGGCCAAGCGTGTACTATTTGTAATCTGCAAATGGATTGCTGGCCCACTGGCAAAGCAGATGATCTTATACAGTATTATACATACAGCCTCAATCTTATATTATACATACAGCCTCAAAATACTTTTTCCCCAAGCATATGGGATGCTAATTTCCATATATACAACTGGATCGATTAATTAGCAAGCTAAAGATTAATTAGCAATCTCCAAGCTGAGTTGAATTGAAACTTGATTCTTCCATTACAGAATTACTAGTTGTCCAGTTTAGGTTAAGTTCATGGTCAGCTTTTATTTACTTTTCTTAAGATTTCATTTATTCATGTTTTGTTTTAGTTTTTTTTTTTCCCAACTTGCATGTTCCTAGAATTCTTACAGTTGTAATGATTAGCTTGGTTTTATCTTATCTATCATACCATCAGAGAAGATCAGAGAAGAATATTAAACCACGTTTAGTAAACTACATGTAATGTTCCCTTGGTGATAAGCAATGGTCTGGGTTTTTAGCAGCCCTCTTAAATACCATTAGGCACGTTTTCTCTCCGTAAGCTGCTTAGAATTTATTTATTTTTAATATGCATAAACCACTCGAGTGTAAACAGTTCCTTGCATAAGTATTCACCCCCGCTGGATTTTTCTACAGTGAGTGTTAAACTCTGGAGCTTTGAAAACAAATCCAAAACAAAGTTGCGTGAATGAATTTACAAAATGAACGAGGGTTTGTTTAGAAAAAAAAAAGTATTATGCATTATAATACATAATTATAAAAAAACAGTATTATGAATTATAATATTTATGTTTGGTTTCTCTGTAATACCTCCTGAAGTGCATTATAAATGCATGGATAATGTTATGTAGCATATATAAAGCATTATAATGCTTGTCATGAAAAAGTATAAATGATCCCAGGCAAAAAATTGTTAAAAACTATTCACTTCTCTGATTGTTCTGGTAGAGGGAACAAAACAAATGTTCCCTCTCTTGCTGATTGTAAAGCTGGTCTTGTAGAGAGCATGACATTTTGTGATTTCCTGACACCATATAGCGGTGCTCATGGCATGACCAGACTTCATAACCAGTGCCCCAGTATATCAAATCAAAACACACATTTCTACATCTTTCTAATGTTTTTTCTACTTTTTAGTTTTATTCAAACTGTCATCAACATCTTGGAGTACAATACAATCCCAGTGACGCTATCAGATACACGGAATGTTCCGTGATTCAATTATTAGTCATGTTAATTCAGTTGCATATATAAATCATGACATGATATATTCAACTGAAGGAACCTTGCAGAAATCAGCTCATTGCTCTTTCTATTATATATCTCATATAACTCATTAATGCCAGATTACACGCTATATTATTATAGGTTTATAAGAATATTTTAGACACAGATGTTGTAATGCATTATAACACATGAACTAGTATAGTACCTCATACACTATTATACCTGGCCTGACCCTGTAAATGTTACTTATTCCTTATACAGTAGGTGCATGCATAGCACTTAAATATTATCGGTCCATTGTATTAGGTTACTATAGACATGATAATATAGGTTATTAACACATTATAATGCATTATAACCTGTTGACTTTGGTTTCTTGGTAACACTTCCTGTGAATTCTAATGTATTCTAAAGTCTTGAATAATGTGTTATATGACATACAGGATACCCTATAATGCCAGGCATGAATATTTACAGTATAAATGTTTATAATGCATTATAAATGCTTGAATGATGTTATATGATGTATATATGTTAACCAACAATGCCATCTTATTCTATGCTGCCTGCATGCAATTATATTAATTGTTATCAATAGTATAAAAAAAATGCTGACGGAAATTAAGCAACATGAGAGGAAACAGATCTGGACCTTTAGAGAATCATTCAGAGCAGTGTGTCACTAACAAGCAGCTAAGGTCAAATCTCATTTGTAAAATGGAAGAACAATGTTAATCATTAGAGCTACTCTCATCATGTTTAGGATGAAATATTATATCAGACAGACCAACGCAAGCACGGACGTTTTGGTGTATTTTAGAGCTGGTCTTCAGCCAAGTCCTTGACAGTCAAAGTACTTGAGATATAAGATCATATTATGTTGACCTTCCAGGAAAGGTGATCGCCGAACACTATTAGCCATAAGGCGAGTGCACGTGAGATGCGTTTTTGCCCTGCGCTGTTGATGGTACGTGGACGTTCCCTGGGAATATCTGTTAAACAGGGAAATTACATACACATTGATTGGCCTTTTTTTAAAACGCAGAGAAAAGTGCACTAAATAACCATTACTGTTCTGTAATTGCTCTCAACCTTCAATTACGGCTGGGCTATCAGGGAGATCACCTTTGCTCTTTACTCTTTAAAGTCCCATCTCGTGTTCATTTTAGGAAGACATAAAAGTGTGTGTGTGTGTGTGTGTGTGTGTGTGTGTGTGTGTGTGTGTGTGTGTGTGTGTGTGTGTTTGGTATAATGTAGTCCTTTACTCTTCATCCACATTGGCATCTCACCCTCTCACCCTCTCTCTCTCTCTCTCTCTCTCTCTCTCTCTCTCTCTCTCTTTCTCTTACTCTCTCCCCTTCCCTCCCATGCTGTGCACAATAACAAAGTCTACAAGCTCCATTGACTACAAAACCACTGTGGCAGCTTGGAGGCAGGATTTGTTTATTACTTGTTTGCAAAGCCCTCAGCATTCGCATCAGACTAGAAATTCTTTGTAAAATAGCCCAAAAATGTGTGTGTGTGTGTGTGTGTGTGTGTGTGTGTGTGTGTGTGTGTGTGTGTGTGTGTGTGTGTGTGTGTGTGTGTGTGTGTGAACAAATGAATGGCCTTCCTCTCTTTATTTATTATTAATCATAGCCTGCACATGCACAGAATGCAACTGACTGTGGAGAGTAATATTCGTATTAGGATCACTCATCATTTCGGCTTTCTCTAACAGATGCCAAAAATAAAAATGCAAAAAAAAAATAATAAGACGAAGGAAAACAAATGGAAAATAAAGGGGGGGGGGGTAACATCTCCTCTGACTGGCATTTGAGAATGACAAAGTGAAACAAAAATTGCACCTATATCCACATTAAGTGTGTGAAACTGCTCATTAGCCTGTGACGAATAAGGAGACAGTGTCTCTATGACATTCAGAAAACATGTCTGTCTGCCTGCCTGTGTGTTAGTGTATGTGTCTGTCTGTCTGTGTGTCTGTCTGTCTGTCTGACTCTGTGTGTCTGACTCTGTGTGTGTGACTGTGTGTGTGTCTGTCTGTCTCTGTGTCTAACCGTGTGTGTGTGTGTGTGTGTGTGTGTGTGTCCGATTCTGTGTCTGATTCTGTGTGTCTGACTCTGTGTGCCTGACTGTGTGTGTGTGTGTGTGTGTGTGTGTGTGTGTGTGTGTGTGTGTGTGTTTGACTCTGTGTGTGTGACTGTGTGTGTGCCTGTCTGTCTCTGTGTCTAACCCTGTGTGTGTGTGTGTGTGTGTGTGTGTGTGTGTGTGTGTCTGACTCTGTGTCTGACTCTGTGTGTGTGTCTGACTCTGTGTCTGACTGTGTGTGTGTCTGACTCTGTGTGTGTGTGTGTGTCTGACTCTGTGTCTGACTGTATGTGTGTGTGTCTGACTCTGTGTCTGACTGTGTGTGTCTGACTCTGTGTCTGATTCTGTGTCTGACTCTGTGTGTGTGTCTGACTCTGTGTCTGATTCTGTGTCTGACTGTGTGTGTGTCTGACTCTGTGTCTGACTCTGTGTCTGACTCTGTGTGTGTGTCTGACTCTGTGTCTGATTCTGTGTCTGACTCTGTGTGTGTCTGACTCTGTGTCTGATTCTGTGTCTGACTCTGTGTCTGATTCTGTGTCTGACTGTGTGTGTGTGTCTGACTCTGTGTCTGATTCTGTGTCTGACTGTGTGTGTGTGTGTCTGACTCTGTGTCTGATTCTGTGTCTGACTGTGTGTGTGTGTGTGTCTGACTCTGTGTCTGATTCTGTGTCTGACTGTGTGTGTGTGCGTGCGTGCGTGCGTGCGTTCTAACCCCAGGCAGAAAGAGAGTGAACAAATGGAGAAAATGGATGTTCTGAGTTAAAATATGCTGATGATAAACTCAGCCTTGGGTTGAATCATCCGTCTAAATGCTTTTAGGATGACAAACTCAAGGTGGCAGTGAAATTGTTACTCTCTGTGGAAATAAAATGCTTGAATAAGGACAACTTTTGAATCTTCACCTCCAATCTCCCTTTATATTGCTCATTATGTTTCCCTTTTACTTCTTTGTCACTCTTGCATTGTAAGTTATGGGATGGCAGTAAAACGCACAAAATGCATCCGATACAACATGAACGAAGAGCTGTATTAAAAAAAAAAAATAAAATAAAATAAAAATTAATGGCAACAACAAATCCTAGACGTTAACATTATAATGAAGCTAAATCTCATTTAAACATACATGATGAAATATTTTAATATCTATATTAAGTAATACAGTGTACTGACCATCTTAGATGAGATTCATACAACTTCTGAATATCTTTTAATTGCTTCAGCGAGGTTAGAGCAGCGAACCTCTTCTCTCCAAAATGTCCCACATTGCTTTGATCATATTCCAGTCAGATGATTGAGCTAGCCAGAGAAGATGCTGAAGTTCAAACCAAAACATCCTTTGGTACACAAGATGCATCTGATCACTTATCACTAACACGACCATGTAGGCTAATGATGGGATCAAGATACGTCCGTCCAAATCGTCTCAGCGCCACCCCGTGTGACAGTTCTAACCAGATTGTCCAAGTTGTGTGCTTCCTTGGGTGGTTCTCCATAGATAAACTCGACCTTCTGTTGGGAATAATGTGCAGTAAATGATGATTCATCAACCCATAACACTTGTTTCTAGTCTTCAGCTGTCCAAGTTTTATGATCATGATTTCTATCTTTTTGACATTTTTGCATCGATGTCTATAATTAATGATGTAGCAATTGTGACTCTTCCATGGATGTTGGCTTTGTGAAGTTCAAGCAGACGGTTTTTGTTGAATCCGGGTCTTTAAGCTGGGTATTAAGTTCTGCTGTCACTTTTTGCTGCAGTGGTTCTGTGTTGTTTGAACAGAATCATTCCTAGTGTTCGACAGGGCCTATCAATACGTTTTGATTTTCGTCCGCTATCCTTCTTTGCCGATAAGGTCCTGTTATGGTTTGTAGACGCAGTCGTAATCGTGGAGACTGTTGCTCTTGGAAGACCAAAGAGTTGTGCGGTAAAGGTTATAGATGCGGTTACAGGTGTTCCTGCTTAAAAGTTTTGTAGTTTAAAAAAATATATATATATGATATAATTAATATGGAGAAAGTTTCTGAGAGGAAACATTTGTTTAATGTATATGGAAGAAGTCTTGCACTTCTTCCATACACACATGGACAAGGATGCACAAGGATCCATCCTAATATTGCACAAGGACGGAGGAGTCGTAAACATGACAGGCTTCTTTTTAAAACTTTTCTAAGGCTAAAGTAAAGGAACAGCTTTTTCTAGATGAGATATTGGGTGGGAGATATTTTTATTTTTCTAGACGATCCAGCGATGGCTTTTGTGTAAGAGGAATAAAACATTCACGATGTGATTTTATTGGAAAAGAATTTACTTTAGGGTGGAAACAGTAGCTCAGCTTCATTTCCGATTGCATCCCGTCATGTTTTATTTCTTATTTTTGGACTTTCTCTGAGCTAAGACTTATTCTCAGTTGGAAAAAAACTGCGGCGGTGCCGGACGTTTCCGAATAACGCAAGTGCATTAAAAGTTCTGTAATGAAACCCCAACCTGAAAACAGAACGTGGTTGTTTTGTTGAATTGTGACAACCATGCTTGTTTTCCATGGTGCCTCTAAATACCCACTGCCAGTTACCTTGGAAACTACATTAAGCAAATCAATGAAGGTAGTGTCACTAGATAGGGAGGGCATACTTCTCTCTCCCCTCTGCCTCTTTGCTGTCCCCCTCCTTTGCTCTCCCTCTCCCTCTCTCTTTCCCTCTCTCTCTCTCCCTCTGCCTCCCTCCCTCCTTTCGTTTTCCTCACTCCTTGCATTGTGAGATTGCATGCTGACAATCACAGCCCAAGCTGTTTGTGTCGTTGCGTCCGTCTGAGTTTTCAGGAAAGTGCCTCGAGGTCTCGGATCCCAAGGAAAGACGGCAAGAATGTGATTCTTTCTCTTTCACTTTCTCTATTTCTGCTGTTTCAGGTTATAAGGCTGGTTTAACCTGACTATCATAGGTTGGGTGTTTTTGTTTCATTTTTGGAGACTTTTCAGCTCAACTATTTGAAAGACCATTTGGGATAACTTGTAAGTTTCGGGATTGTGGTTCACAATGCGATGAGTGCGCTTCACTATGATGAACCTGGATGGCCTTGAGATGATCGCCGTCCTGGTGGTCATGGGACTTTTCATCAAGGTCCTGGAGCAGTTCGGACTGTTTGAGCCTGTTGGTGGAGAAGGTAACGCACTAGTTTTAGTAGTACGCTCAAATTTACTGTGGAAAGGTTTAGAAATGCCAAAGCTTGTATATCTGCCATGTGCATGGCAGTGAGATAGACAGAATTCTGCAGTACCCTCCGTCGGTCCCTGAGGGTCCCAGCTGTGGTAAGGGTTGAGGAGTTTGGTTACTCCCTGCAACTATTGGCTCTGAAACTTTATCCTGTGAATCCTTGTACTTCCCTCACCCCACCTCCTCGTACCTCCGATCATGGTGCACTTAGAGTGTAATCAATAGTACGGCACAAAGAGTCTTCGGGTGATGCTCTTTTGGCGTCTCGGCTCGGAAACATAACTCTGTTTTCTGTCTTTCCCTCTTTCACTAGGGGGATACATTATTGGATATGAGGGAAAAAAGTTTCAAGAGTTTGGAAGTTGAATCTGCAAGTAATTCAAGTGTGCTTTTAACACTTTTATGAAAGTACGTCGATTGTGCTTTGCAGACGCTAATATTCTTCTGAGGTCACAGTATATAACACTTATCAATTCATAGAGTTAGCTGATCTATTTCTGCTTTTATTTATCTTGCCAACCCAGATCAATATTCAGTTAAACATATTGATATTCTTGAAGTTTGCTCAGCATGGATAACCAATCATTTAGTAGCAATTTAAAAAGTTGCCCTTGTCTCTTGATGAAGTCCTTTCTATGCCATAATATAAAGGCATGAGGATGTTTTTATTTTCTTGCTCTCCAGATTCTATCTTTCACTTTCAGGCTTTCAAGTACCATATACTGCTGACGGTATCTAATCTACTTTGTACGACAATGGTCATTTCATGAAGGGTGTTTATCTTGAACTGAGATGTGTGCTTGATTGTAAAGGTCATCATGTCGCAGGTAAGAATCTGGCTCGAATTCTTTTTGTCAAGCAGAAAAGTGGTCAGTGTTTATGCCTTTTGTGCATTACACAATCCCTTGTAATACGACGTAAAAAGAGCAGTCTTTATTTTTCAATACAAATGGCAGGTTAAACCCCGAAGTATGCGAGTCTTTTGAATAGCTGACCCGACCTAAGCCCCGCCCACTTCTTGCTCAACTCTCATTAATAATCACTCATCTAGTCTCGCGCTTCTTAATCGAAAGACACACCCTTATTTATTACCAAGGGACAGGGGGATGTTTTGAGTTCACTTTTGTGTAGTTTTTACGTTACTGTACGTACACAAACAAATCTAAAACAAGCAAGACTTTTTTTTAACCCCAAGGATAAATCCAGTATATACACACTTATGTTTCGACCTTAAACAAGAACTACATATGTACAAATTTATTAACAAATTTAAAAAAAGTACTGTATTCAATCCCCCACCGTGATCCCCTCCCCCCACCAGGTTTATAGATTATTCTTCGTCCGGATCGATATGTCTGCATGTGTAGTCTTTACTTCTGGACGTCTGCCTGTTTATATTTGTTAAAATAATTCACCATTTGGCATTTAGTAGACTTGGACAGGTTCTAGCAACAACACAGGGATGCAGTAGCTTGATTATCTGTCATTTTTATGGACCGAAGTAGTTTGAATTAATCAAAACAGCCCTCCCACTCTCAACCCAGACCTGCACACTGATGTGTCTCCTGGAGCACACCCAGCTCCGAGGGAAGACGTGCCAACTGATAGCTCATTTCAAGATTAAAAAGCAAAGTTCCTTTTACTGCCCTCACCCTTAGCTTTGTGCAAGACTTTGCCTGTACGGAATTTAGAGGTATTTAGCTTCAGTCTCCAGATGAAGCATTACAGAAAGGCAATAAATTGCTCAGACACATTAGGCAAAGTGCTGCTCTTAATATCAATGGTTTTAATAACAAATGTGTCTCGGGGATTGAAATAAGCCCTGGTGCGTTTTACTTCCCTAGTATGTCCAATCTTAAAGTCGCTAATGTGATTCTGTCTGTCAGGAAGAGACACGAGGTCACATCACCACGGCTTTCGAGTGGTGAATTACTAATTGTAACAAGAACTACAGCACGTCCCTGCTTTTGTTTATCGCCGCACGCCTGACATAACTTACTGTCAGTGTAGCCGTGTAACGTATGGGTGTCAAACCTGTGCCAGATGGACAAGAGTCAAACTGTGATGGAGAAGCAGGCAGAAATACAATCATCATCTGGAGTGTGATGGAACTTGTGATAGATAGATAGACAGATTATGTCCCAAAAAAAAAAGAAAAAAGATTGTTTTACTCTGTTGTCTCATTTTTCATTCACTTTGACAATCACTTTCCTGATTCATTTTAGTTCAACAAATAGCTCTGCTGTGCTCTGAGGTCTTATTGATACATTGACCTAACTTTGAAAAGTCAAGTCAAGTCAAGTCAAGAAGCTTTTATTGTCATTTCAACCATATATAGCTGTTGCAGTACATAGTGAAATGAGTCAACGTTTCTGCATCAGGATCATGGTGCTACATAAAACAAAGTCAGGGCTAAGGACATGTAAGTAGTCTTAGCCACATAAAGTGCAACTGTGCAACCTGGTGCAAACAGTGCAGGACAGGACAAAAGACAGTACAAGTCAAAAACAAAAATACAAAAAGTACAAAAAATGCAATACACAAAGGACAATAAACAGTAACAGAAACAGTGCCGACTGACCAGTGTATATACTGTATGTGAATACTGAATGTTCAAACAATATTTCGTGCAGTAACATTAGAATGAACACAGTTTCTTAGCAGCAGGCCCTTGGGATAATATATAGAATTGTGCAAAAAACAGCAAATGACTGAAATATTGTATAGTATGTGCGAAATGGCTGAGATATTGTACAATATGTGCAAAAACGGCTGAAATGTTGGACAGTATGTGCAAAAACAGCAGAAAAGTGTGCAAAACAGCATGTAAACAGTTTGATGGATTGTAAGCAGCATGTAAACAGTGGCAGTGTATGATGTGTCAGTGTGTGTGTTTTGTGAGGGTCTATGCAGTCCATCCAGATGATGTGTGTGTGTATGTTGTGCTCAGTAAAGTACAGTTCAGTACAGTTCAGTACAGTTCAGCTGAATTGTCATTGTAACATGGCACTGACCCTGAGGTTGTAGTCACACATACTGTATGTATTTATAAAGTCCGGATTACAACCTTAATATTTGGTGTGGGACAAACAATTCATATACATAGCACTGAATGCTGAATACACTGTAACTGGTGTAGAATGCAGCTTGTAATTGTGACAGTAAACACTGAGACTGTCCGCTGGTCATGCACAGTGATTGCAGACTGCACAAGATGAAAGCCTACATAAAATGTGTTATTTGGTAACCGTTATTCAATTTTAGTAGGATATAAATTAGGTGTGAATGGCTGCTGAAGGTTGAAACCTTTGCTGGACAAGATGTAGTACTTCTGTAAGTTGTCATGCAGTCAGCCTTCTCACACTTCCATTTTAGTCTACTTTCCTAATTCACATAAACATATGATAGTTGTTAAGTCTAGGTTAGTTGATGCTACTAAGGTTGAATTAAACGATAGAACAATTTCACTATTGCCGCTTTTCCACCGAGGCAGTTTTAATGCTGGTTCAGAGCCAGAGCCTAATTTAAAATCAGTTATTTCTGTTTCGACAGCCAAAGCACCGGCTCTGAACCAGGAAGCAACAAAGCGTTGCTGGTCTAGACTTAAGAACCGCTTGCGTCAGGGGCTGGGGGCGGGGCTACTGTTAGCGCCTGGGGCCGGGGCTACTGTTAGCGCATTTGATAATGTACCTTAAGTATACCAATGTTTAATAAACTTTTACTTTACCTCAATATGTGCAATTATCAGCACACATTATAATAGGTAGCTACATGCTAAGGCTGACATTTTTCTGTGCTAATGATAAAATAATGTTATGTACTTTCTCGATTACAACCTTCGTTTATACAAATTACATGGAGCTGCACGTACATGTTGGATTCACAGCGTTTGGATATGGTCAGAATTGTTTCGTTATTCTGAATAAATATACTATGATCCACAAATAAATATAAAGAGTTTCGCAAATATTTTTTAAATTAACAAATGCACAATAAGCAAACCGTAAATATATGTTACAAATTTCACAAAATGAAATTAAATACACAAATAAATAAAATGTGATTTGCAAATAAAAAAAAATAATTATAAATATATATTTAATTGTATTTATTTGTGAATGGCTTCCTGCTCATTTGTGGATTGCGTTCTGTACATTTGTGAATCACTGCACGCATTTGTGCATATTTTCTTTATTTGCGAATCACATTTTATTTATTTGTGAATTTAATTTCTTTTTGTGAAATATATATTTACGGTTTGCTTATTGTGCATTTGTTGATTTAAAAAATATTTGTGAAACTCTTTATATTTATTTGTGGATCATAGTATATTTATTCAGAATAACGAAACAATTCTGACCCCATATTTGGATGCTAATGTAGGTTCACAAAGCCATGAGCATTAACAGTAAAGCAACATCCGCCATTATTGATGTTGTGTTTGTGTTTGCCGCTGCTGCGCTAACGTTGCTGGGAAACGTGACCCGTATACAGTGCCGTCAGACTCGGCTTTGTGACACCTCTCTAGCTGATGGAAAGGCAAACCGGTTCGGTTCGCCAGTGGAACCAACTTTGAACCAGCACCAGCACTAGCTCTGAACCAGCACCTGGTTCTTTTTGGTGGAAAAGGGGTATATGTGGTCACTTCTATCACTTCTACGATGTTCGGGTAAAAGCCTCCTGACGGCTTGGGATTACACCATACTCACCAGGAACTGGAACAACACTTTTATTACCTCGAGTTAACTTTAAATGAACTTTTAGCCCTTCAGAGGATCGAGAATAGGTTTAATCAGAAACACATTGTAAAGTCTGACAAGTGATGATGTAATGATGTAATCTCTAATGAGGCAATACACAACCATCTTTGATTAGCCCTATATTTTTCTGCTAAATAAGAAAGCGAAGGCCCTAATGGTGCCGATTGCAGGATGCAATTCTACTGTAACATTGTCCCGAGCTTTTAAGCCAGGAGGCGAAGGCTGAAAAAATCATTCAGCATGACCTTAGCATCATTTTACAAGCATACTCCTCTCTCTCTCTCTCTCTCTCTCTCTCTCTCTCTCTCTCTCTCTCTCTCTCTCTCTCTCTCTCTCTCTGTCTGTCTGTCTGTCTATCTATCTCTCTCTCCACCACACAACATTAATAGTCATTAGTGGGTAGATGTATGTAGACTTTCTGCTGAAATTCGAATGGATTCCTGCTACTCTAATGAATGAGTCTGTATTGTTTCACTAGTGCTTTCTTCCTAATTGAAATGTCCAGCGAAGAAACTTTAATCCAGAGAATAAGAGCTCAGGAAGATGGCTGTTGGCAAGCCCTACACCAAAGGAGAAGATTACTCTTTCTCATTTATGGCCTTATAGATAACATGTCCAAATTACTGTATGAGCAGAAACAACGCCATCTGCAATCACACGAGGTAGTAGGACAGGAACAGGTCATAAACCTGTGGAGTACTAGGTATTGTCCTAACAAGTGAAGGATATTATGAGGCACAGAATTACATGGGTGGTCTGATTAATTGGAGATGAACGACTTGAGAAAAATGAGAAGTAGGTAATTAAGTGTTTATAAAGGCTATCACTTAGATTGATTATTGTTATTAGAGTCTGTTTTTTTTTTTCATCCTGCTGATTGCTTTTAATATTACTCATATGTTATCCTCACCTTTCTTTCCTTTCCTAAAATTTGTTCTCTTATTTTTTTACACTCTCATGTGAAGCACGGGTGTAAATAATGTCCCACATTCTTTGAAAAATATATATATTATATACACCACCTATAGCTCAACTCAACTAAAGGAGCTTGCTGCAAGTCGCTCAATTACAGTGAATCACATATCAGTCAGTACACGGAGCTCTGATAGAGCTGTTGTACTAAAAACGAGATAAAACGTTCGGCACATATCCGGGTTTGAGAAAATAATGAAAAGGTTCTGAACATTGTAGGTGTGAACGTACTTTTGAATGGAAAAAGCAGGTAAACCGATGGAAAGTGAATTTATTTTTAACTAAATAAATTTTTTTAATCATCTTTTTGTAGTAAGGAAACCAAATCCAAAATAAATTGTATTTATATTAATATCGTATTTAAATTGCATTGTATTTTTGAAATTGTTTAAAATAAGTTTTGTTTTTCATTTATACAGTATATTGTATGTGATATATCTATTGTTGAATACTGTTCTCCTGATATGCAGTATTCAGAAAAATCTATACATTTTTATCTAAGTGCTATGTTTTCTTGCTAAAGTGATAAAGGGTTAGAGTTATGTTCTAAACATGTGTAGAACGTTTGGTATGAAAGTGTGTTTTCTTAAAAAATTGAAAAAGTACCCAAAAAGAATTCAGGAAATATACCAGAAAGGCTGCCGTATGAAGACTGCTCATATGCTCTATACACAATGCTACTGATTTAAGAAGCTTTATAAAGTCAAAGTCATTTTGAGATCTTTCAAAACATACTGTACGTGCGTGAAAGGTTAACTCCAATGGTCCACTCACAATCTCTATTTGTGATTTGTTTTGTGATTCTGGGGCTAATTTGTAGGGTGATGGTGAATTTTTATTATTCCTGTGAGAAATTATTGGTTGTCTGCAGTGCTGATGTGAGAGGAAACACTGCCAATGCAGTTACAGTAGAGTTTAATAAAAGAAAGCACATAAACAATCTCAAACTTATGAGATGACAATCAGGAATCAATGTTTCACCTGTTCCTCACGTGTATAAATGTCATATCTATTTAGCCGTGCTTGTCCTTGTCATCGTTTGTCGTCTTGTCATGTCTGGTATCGTCTGCATCCTTGTCCCTGTTTCGTGTTTTATTTCAGTTTATTTTACGCTATCCTGCATTTGGGTCTGCTTTAATCCCCGTGACCCTGACAACTAAGTTGCCAAGGGTGGTCGCTCCAAAGGTTTGGAAGCTGTCCTTTTACTCTTTTTACAAAATGATGGAATTCCCTCAGTAATGTTTAATGTCTCATGTTAAATTAGACACTCTTGACTTTAAGATGTTGGAGTGTTTCATAAGCGTTTCTATCAAAACTGTTTTTATTATTGTGTTGAGATGATAATTGTTTGTCCATCAGAGGGCTTACACCTCTCCCATGTACTGTCACCTACTGTAGCTCACCAGCAGCTAAACACAGAGTCACAATACTCTACATACAGAAACACAACAGTGTTCTGACTGAACTTATAGCAGACTTGCTGGGATAAAATAATTGCTTTGTTTATACTAATTGCAAATATCCAATAAGTCACACACCAGTGTACTTACTGCTAGCAAGAAGATGCTCTATCTGTCACATATATATTACAGTACCGGACGTTTGGGTCACATTGTGCCAATCAGTGATTGATCCGAAACTCAGAGCCATTAGATATTTGAGCCACCGTTTCCCCAGTTAAAGTTGAGAATCAGAATGTTTTCTAAAATAATTTTTAATATCCATTTTTAAGTCTATCACATTTTGCATGGAACTGTATAAGTTTGTTGCTTCAAAGACTTAAATAATCCTTTCTTTAATCCTCTTTGTCCTGGAAAAAATTCTTCTAAAGGCATCACCTAAAATACACAGTAAGCGCACTCAAACACATGAATGAGCCAGGGCCTTTAAATACACAGTACTTTCTCTTTTCATTCTCTTTCTTTGTTTTGTTTTATAGGCATGGAGCTGGATGAGATGCAAGGTGTCACGACACCTTCTAAAAATAATATGCCAGTCAAATGATTCCAAACACTTTCATTAATTTAAGAAGAAGCCTGTGTGGGAATACTATTAGTAGGTTATATGTCTTGTTGGAAAATGTAAAAATTACATCACTTTGTAGTAATATCGACAACATGATCGGAGGACGTTAATGTTGGTTATTCAGACAAATTGTTTCTGATCATCTAAATGTTTTTACAAATTAACAAAAAAGGCAACCAGTCTTGATAGTTATGTAGTACGAGAGGGGCATCTGGGGCATATAGAAGACATTTTCACTTAGTTTTTGTGATTAAGTGAGAATTTTATCATTATTATTAGCAATGTTTTGCAGCTGCTATGGTGCCATCAATATTCTTAATTGAATTTTACATTTGAATTTCATTGAAAAAGCAACATTAACTGACATTTAGCAATGTTCCGTTGAAATCCGTTTGCTAATGATGAAAATATTCCATATTATATGATTGTAGGCTTCATGCCAGCACTGAATTCATTCATGTATATCTTCAGTATTTATCCTGGTCAGAGTTGCTATGAATCTGGAGCCTATCCTATAAACCCTCATCATAAATTGGATGCTAATCATACTTTATCTGTTTTCAAATCTATAGCATATATTTCTGCCTACTCTTTCTTCTGTCTATTTTTAAATAAGCAGGACACAATGGTCAAATTTTAAAAACACTTTAAAAAGGACACTGTCTTGTGAAATAGAATCAAAACCCACATTTTTTTAAAATGTACTGTTTTTTGTTTTGATTTTGTTTTTTAGATTCTTTTCTCTACGATTTACTGCAAATTACCAAAGAACCACATAATCAGTCATTATTAAGCTAAATTTACCCAATTATCTATCTATCTATCTATCTATCTATCTATCTATCTATCTATCTATCTATCTATCTATCTATCTATCTATCTATCTATGTTGTCTAATTTTTCTTGAATTGAACACTGTTTTTTGTGATCTGAAATTTTAAATCTGAAATTTCAGAATTTAATCTGCACCACAATATCTACCATAAATTATGAAAAAAAAAATGATATTTGAAGCCATGCAAATTAATTTAAGCCAGAAAATTAAATTTCAGTTTCAACACTTCCAAATTGACATAAAAATATACACATGCATAGCTTCATGTGCCTTTTAAATTGTAGTGGAACATTTCTAGTTCTCCAGTTACAAACACAACATATTGTATAAACGTGGGTCATATAAGCAAACTAATTAAAGCAGGATAAGATTATTTTTTACATTAATACTATTACTGTTATTTTTGTTTCAATAACTACTCCTGAATCTAATCAGCTCGTTCACCTCATATAACCTGCAAGAAGGAACTTCATATTTCTAATATGAAGTTACTCTAACAGATTTATTCTCCGATATTGAATTACACCACAAAGTGCTCAGCCATCATAACTGAAGGAAAGGGAAGGGGTCTGGGGAAAACATTAAGATTTGTTTTACTCTCATGCCTGACAAGTTATTAAAAATGCATGGGCTGTGAAGAAACCAGAGGCCTTTCATTGCACAATCCTTGAATAAAACTTTCATGTCTGACTCCAACAACAGCTATTAGTCATCACAGCCATCATATTTGAGCATTTTCAACAGAACTGTGGCTTTTGATCGATGACACTTAGCCTTGATAAAGCTATCTTTCATATTGCCATAATGGAATCCTTTAATATTTCTCATGTTGTTTCTCTGAGATCCATTAGTCCACATTTGGGTAAAAGGTTTCAGCATGAAGTCGTGTTTTGATAGCAACAGATTAGGAATGCATTGTAATTGCACATTTATTAAAAAAACATTGTTTGTTTTAAAGTTAAACTAAGAGTAAATGACCAATGTAATAGCCATAGGTTTTTTTTATGACTTTAAAAAAATACAATAGTAAATCTGGCAGAATATAAGAGTCAAATAATTTATCTCTGGATAGTAATTTGATCTATTGCTTCTTTTTTTTCCTCTCTAGTTATTCCTTTTTTGTTATCTCCCCTTTTTCTAATATAGATTATTTTTGCTTGTTTACAAGGTCCCCTTGTTCGCCTTGTTTGTTATCATGTTCGAAGGCTCATTTAAAGTCTATATACAGTACAGATCTGCTGTTCAATTACTCTTTATAAATATATTCATATATTCATATATTTTTACAGCAATTATAAAGGAAGGATCTCTTTCGTCTTTTAAAGAGTCGTGCAAAATAATTTGGCTTTATTTACATAGACAAGCTAGCGGTGTATGTTTGAGTTAGCTAACATTAGACACACATAAGTGATACATCTGTTAACAATATTAATTGTGTATAAAAAGAAATGGCACAAACATTTTTCTATGCTCTCATGTGCCAAACATTTGAAGCAGGAGATCAACAGAGAAAACCTTTGACATGTGGACATAAGGGCAGATGATTTTTTTTTTATATATAAAAATCATATACCAAACATTTCTTGTTTTGTTTTGGTTTTTTTTTCTGTTTTTTTTTTTTTGCCCATGAAGAATAACAATAATTCACCATCGTGAGTTTACACAATGTTGCCGCTGCCAACAAGCAGTTCCTGACTGTACGACTGTATTGACCATTTTAAATAGTGAGTTGCAGAAAGAAGTGCAAAGAGTTTTGAGATCATGAGTAATAAGAAACTGATTCCCTGTGTAGAAGAAAGAAAAAAGAAAAACGGTGTGAGTTTCAGCTTTATGCAAATAACAAACAGCAGCTGGTGAGTCATAGGGCTGTTGTCTGATCTCAAGTAATGGCCTGGATAGATATCTTCGACTGTTATATGGTTCACACCGATAAGTCATGGATGAGGTTGTTTATAGCATAATCTCAGGTCTCTGGAATACATGACACTATTCTGCATGATAAACATAAAAGAAATGTCATCTCACTGGTGTTTACCTACACTGTCTGTGCCCTTGGGAAGTTAAAAGCAACAGTGGGTAAACTGCATAGTAAAAGGTTAAACGGTTCAAGTCCTATGTCAGATCTGTGTTCCACTGGGTGCATAAGTTACCTCCTCAGTCAAAAGACATGGCTGATTCGCATCTTTAAGTTGTCCATAGTGTCCACATGGTGTGTGAGTGTGTGTGAATGTGCCCTGTGCTGTGTTGGCACACCATCCAAGGTGTCCTTCACCTTGTGCCCTAAGGGTAGAATCCAGGTTCCCTCTGTATTACAAAGCACTGCAGTGGATGGATGGATTGATGGATTGATGGATGGGTGGATGGATGGATGGATGGATGGATGGATGGATGGATGGATGGATGGATGGATGGATGGATGGATGGATGGATGGATGGATGGATGGATGGATGGTGTAAAATATAAGGGAAGGTCAATGTGAACAGATTTATTAAACATCTGCAGTGTGATTTACTCGCTCACAAGACAAGATTAACGAGATCCAAGCTAACCATGGCTAGCAATAAAAATGAGCAAAAATGTATTGTAATAGTGTTTCCTCTTCCTATTTTGCATATGAAGTCATTTCTCTAAATTGTCTTTGTAAATCTTTTGCATCATTCTGGTTTATTATTGATTATTAGTAAATAATGTATAATAAGTGAATAATGAGGAAGTGATATGGTTGTCTATTGCTTGTACTTCAACCCTTTTGCTGGTCAGTTGGTGGAGGCTTAGTATTGTCAAGTCAAGAAGTCGAGAAGCTTTTATTGACATTTTAAACATATATATCTGATGCAGTACATAGTGAAATGAGACAACCTTTCTCCTGGACCATGGTGCTACATAGAACAACACGGAGATAAGGACTTAATGTAAGTTAGTCATGTAAAGTGCATCTGTGCAACCTAGAGCAAACAGTACAAGACAAAATACAGTGCAAACAAATGATACAAGACAATACACAAAAGACCAGACCAGAGTTCATACTTTATATGTACATTGTATGGCATGGTTCATTATTGGCTCATTCCTCATGGCTCATTGTCACAACCAGGATGGAAGGAGACAGACCCGTTTGCAGGATAGCTTCAAACGAAAGGGGTTTAATAAAATAATAACGACAACACAATAAAAGACGATAACTAAAACAATACAAATGATGACACTTAACAGGGACTAAACGTAACTAATGATTCCGTGCTGCATTCGGCGACGCGGCTCACTTAAATACAAAAGACAATGAGACACAATTAGGAACAGGTGTGGAGACAGGGAGGAGCAGACGAAGGCGGGGCAGACATGTGACGAGGAACGTAAACAAAGGCACATGGCCAAAAGTCTGAGTCTTCACACTCATTCATCTTCTTTCTTGTAATTTGATTTCTGGACCCATTTAACGTTAACTTTTCTAGACTTGCCTCATTGCCAGTCAGTGTGTTGTACAATCTTGATTTGTATTGTATTGTATCACTGTGAAATCATTCTTTTTAATATATAAACAAATAGTCATATCCCACTATAGCTATCCTACACAAAAAAACAAACAAATACAGTACAAGACCTTGATATAGACAAGGACTTCAGCTCTGAGTCCTTCAGAAAGAGTTTAGCCGTACGGGGTAGTGTTTAGTGCCTGGTCCAGACATTCGTTAATGGGCTTTGTTAAAAGAATGACTTTATTTAGGGCTCATCTTATAGCATGTAGCTGCAGTCTTGTAGCATGGCTTGTTAGGATCTATGTGTAGTGGAACCCATTGTTTTTTGTTGATTTAGCACTATGCTAGCTACTAGCAATGTCTTCACAAAGTTTTCTCCTAACTTTGTTGGATAGAAACTAAGCGTGTGAGGTAGGACTGCCTCAGCCCCAGTGTGGGAAATGGTAAGAGCTCCACTTTATAACACACTTTAACAGCACCACTATGTTAAACTACCCTTAAAATCTAATGGCGTTACCTTACTAAGGGTGTCAGGAATTACTTTTAACTGTTATCCGATAAGACAGTGAAACATCTAGAGTTTTGTGTACTTTTTGTTACCTCTGTGTTAGTGTATCATTTAAGCAGGCAATTTAAAGGTCTAACTTTTAATTAGTTTGACACGAGTAATTTATAAAGGCTGCTGTAAACAAGTTCATTACTTGTACATGTTGATTAAGTATACGCTTTAAGAGTTTTAATTAGATTTACTCATGTGAAAAACCTCAGCAGATTCTTATGATTTGTATTCTTTTCTTTTTCTTTTTTAATTTATAAGACAAGGTAGTAGAGGAGTTTCTGTTTCACAGCTCCACAGTCCCTGGTTAAATCCTGAGCTCAGGTTGCTGTCTGTCTTGAGTTTTTTATGATCTTTCCACATGGGGTTTTTACAGGTTCTCTGGTTTCTATCTCCCAAGGTGAACTGTCTGTATGTGTGAGTAAATGCGTATGTGCATAGTGATAGGATGACATTCCATCCAGGATATATTCCTGCCTCATGCCCAAGCCTGGAGATAAACTAGGCTTAAAACTGAAAGTCAAAACAGTGATACTTTATGAATTTAGCTCCATGTCAAATTTCTGGTCATTTTATTTATTGCTAGTAGAAATCTGTTATGGGCATGAACAGCAGTTGGCTGCCCTGATAAAAACTGTTTGGATTCTCAGACTGTAATGAAAAATCTCGGCTTGGAAAGCAAATTGATGGACCAAATAAGAAAAAAATCTGATTTAAAAATGTTTTTTTTTTCATCTCCTAGCCCCATGTGGAGAACAATACAAGATTTCCTTTCCTCTACATAATACAGATATTGATTCTCTGGTTGAAAATCTGATTTATTGCACAGGGAGTGAGTCAAGGAGCTGACGTGGACCCGTCTGTCTTCTACTACGCTGGACATGTCAGATGCTAGTTAGTGCTGTAGTGAAGTTTCTGATATATACTTTCTCCTAGGTTTCTCCTAGAACCTGAATATGTTCAGACAGACATACTGTATCAGTGGCCATCAGAGTTTACAGTAAACATTTGCACATGGATAGAAGATAATGTCCGTATGTCCTAACTTAATAAATTGAGCTAAAGTTATACAAATTACACATTAGCACATAAAGGCCAAAGAAAACAAATTTCTATTTTTTTTTTTTTAGAAAAATGTATGTAAAACGGAATTGCATTTGCACTCTTGCATTTTCTAAAATGCATGCACAAATGCATAGACACAATTAAACACCCAAATTGACAGGGCTTTTATGGTGCTATGCAAATCAGTCACATATCTTCATTTAAAATTCCATTTGAACAAATCATCAATTTAATCATCATCCATCTTCAGGTGCATGAGCTCACATTCTGAATCTCGGCCCCAAACGCAGTTTCACACACAGATTGAGATTGGGATTAATAATTCAAGACCGGGCGATATATTCCTGCATGCCTATTACTAACTGAGCCTCATCAGGATATGAGGTCAGACTAATTAAAAGCCAGCTCATTCTGCCACTGCTTGAGGAGGCTTTAGGGAAGTCTGCCATTTATTTATAACTTCCAACTTCCAAAGGAGAGCAATAAAGCCTTCATTGGATTTTAATGTGGCAGCAGAAACAGGCCTGAGGTCAGATTTAATGGTATCGATGCACAACATTGAAGAGAAATGTAGAAATTGATCCTAGTCTTGTTATCAGACTTTTACCTGTAGTCTGTCGCTAGGAGTAAATTGTGTGTTAGGAAATATGTGTTGCATATGCACTAGGTGTGTGCTAATATTAAAGACCCCGTGTTAACTGGCTAAATTTCATTACACAGCATCACAGGATTGTGTGAGTAACTGGGTTGTCTATTATTGTAATAACATCATACTAACGTACTTGTATATTATATCCTGCTTACAGCATAGTATTGTATTGTTACTGGATCCTACATATATACATATTTTATATATAAAACAACATTGTGTTCTTCTTACTGCTTCTGTATATTCTTTACGCTACATACTGCTCTAATATGTTCGTACTCATGCACATCACTGCATCACATTTTTTTATATTTTTTTATATTTTATTACAGTATATTTTTCTGATATACTTTCACCTGTACTTTCTATCTTTATTGTACTATTCTACTATACTATTGTTTTTCTTTTTAGGACAGTCATACAAAGCATTTCACTACATGCCATTCTGTGTATGATTTTGTTTTGTATGTGACAAATAAAATTAGATTTTATATATCTATTGTGTACACTCCTGAATACACAATAAACTGTATAGTGACAGTGCTACTGTATCTATAAAGACATAATCATTTATTATATATTGTATGTTACATTCTGCTTAGTCTAAGTTGTATATTACTACACAGAACAGGTCCTGAAATACTGTAGACCTGAACGTATTCTGTACCCATACCCTTCTTGTCTGTACCGTATACTACTGTCCTTGTATATACTAATTAATACATAATGTTTTATACATTATGCTAAATCGTTGCAGGGTGAACACCGACACACACAGGACAATGGGGTGGGTGAACCAAGTGCAAGCAGTTTGTATTTAAAACAAAAATAAAGGGAAGAAAGAGCGAGAAGTGAGCAGAAGACACATACCTTAAGACTTGGGAGTTAGTGACCTTGGCAGGCTGGCTGAGTGGACAAGCCTGACCTGGGGAAGTAGCGTCGGCAGGTACCGGTGACGAGGTCAGCAGCGGTTGGCTGTAGTGTGAACTCTGCTTTGACAGGCTTAGTTCTTGACCTGAGTAGCGATGTCCTTCTCACAGGCTCTCTGCAAGTGATAGGCGCTGTCTCTGGTGCTGAAGTGCAGTCTTTTCTTTAGCTCTGTCGAGAGAGTTGGACGAGGTTCTCTTGTTGACCTACCATCAGCTGCTGTGTAAAACATGTTGCCACACCAAGTGTATACTTTATACCACATACTAAATGGTTCTTTTGTATTTACAATATACTAGATTTTGTTGTATTTGTTTACACATTGATTTTAGAATGATACTTTGGCCCAAGCAGCACATCCTCCAGATTTCTTTGGGGCACTGAAAATGTTCCTTTCCTAGACTCTTTGTACTACATACATTGTACACATTGTCATTTTTCATCTTGACCTGACTCTTATATATATATGACTTATTTATATTTCTTTCTTAACTTTTGATTTTGACATTCATTGAGTGTTTTAACTTGTTTCTAATTTCCTCTTCTTCAGATGGTGTGTTTACACTGTCTTTGTTTTCCTCATCTTTAGGTGGTGTACGTATTATTTCTCCATTCCCATGTGTAGCAGTAAGATCTTTCATGTTTGAGTTTCATTTCTAAAAATTGTAAGTGTATGGTTTTTATACCCCCCTAACATGCACACCTGCCTGACATATACATAATTAAGCTAATCAAGAAGGATTTATGTGATTTATCCTAAAAGAAAGCTGTGCTTATGTTTTTTTTTCAACGTTAATATACTGTATTTTGCCAGTAATAGAAACTTAAATCCATAATATAAAGATTTGTAGGGAAATAACTGTCTATTTGAATTTTAGCAGCTCTACCCATGATCAATTTTATAACAGTCTTCATTATAGCCATGTCATAAGTCAGCATAAAAGCATTTCTGACATCTCAAAGATCTCTAACAGAGATTTGTCGGCCCAGCCTGTAAAGCAGGTGTGAAAAGGCGAAAACAATACAACAGGGGATGTCTCTGTGGCTCCACCATAACAGTTAGGCTTTTTTTAGCCAGAGAAAAGGAAATTACAGAATTCACATCTTGGTAAGTGCAGCAGGTGGGCTTCAGTGATCAGCTTTTCAAACAGAATAAACAGTGTCTGTTTAGCGCAGCCTAACAATACGGCACAGTTGATGTGCTGATAGGAGAAAAGACATTCATAATCAAATCACTGACATTTCATCCTAAAAATATGTTCATCTTGTCTTAAAAGTTGCTAATTGTTTATGTACTACATTTGAATAAGATGCTCGGGTGTGGTATACAAAGTACAAGGCACAAAGCATATCAATATCAACACATCAATGTGTAGCTGTTTACTGCCCCCTTGTGGTCAGCATGAGCGGGAATTGATGAAAAGCCTGCTTCCTTATTTATTTATATATTATAATGTATTTTTATATTATAATTTCATATATATAGATATATATATATATACGTATATATATATATATATAGATATATATACGTATATATATATATATACGTATATATATATATATACGTATATACGTATATATATATATATATATATATATATATATATATATATATATATATATATATATATATATAGATAGATAGATAGATAGATAGATAGATAGAGATATAGATAGATATAGATATAGATATAAAATTAAATAATTAATTATAATTATTATAATTAATTAAATATGATAGTTTAATAGTTTAATATTTCAATAAGTGTATCATTTGCATGTGTGTGTGTGTGTGTGTGTGTGTGTGTGTGTGTGTGTATGAAATTATAATATAAAAATACATTATAATATATGTGTGATAAAACATGGAATTATTAGATAATCAAATATTACAATATTTTTTTACTATTAAAATATAAAAATATACATAATTTTATGGAATTATTTTTACAAAATAATATATATATATACATATATATATATATATGCATTTTTATGTGTAAAGATTCATTTCATTAAAAAGATTCACTATTAAAACTACTCAAAATTTTAAGAAAATCTTAAAAGCATTCATTAAACATTAACCCGAATCTAATACAACATGTCATCATGTATCAGTTCACCTTAATTCACTATTTATTCAAATTGACTCCACATACACCAACAACGATCTGAAAAATACAGGATTTATTTATACCAGACTAGGAATTGATTAAATTTCAAATAGCGTTTATAGCAAAGATGTCTTTTATTTTAGAAATTCTAGAAGTATGACTGTGATGATATAAATAGAAAATTAAAAATTGTGCTGCCTAGCTTTAATTAAGGAACGAATAGGTAAATTAATTAATAAATTAATTTTTAAATGTTCTTAATTACAGTGCAGGACATCTTAAAACTGCCTTTGGAGCCAGGGAAAATTATTTAGTGCTGTAGAAACACTCAGGATGCGAAAAAAAAAAAAAAAAAAAAAAGAAATGAACATAATGATCCTAGAAAATGAACAATCTCTCTTCAAAGCATTAACTGAAATCAAGTTATTCAGATTTGGGAGAATGGTGACCATTTGTTAGCTCGCTTGTCTTTTCTTCACCTCCAGTCATTTTAATCAAATTTGAGTGGGATTAGTATGCAGGTAGGTATCTAAATTTGGTAACAGTTAAATGATTCTGTCTCTCTAACCCAAAGGCAGAGAAATGATTAATTCAGAGTGAATAACTAATCAACCATAGATACACACACATGTGGACACACTCAGTGTTTGTTCTAGTGTTAAGCTTGTGTGCAAAAAATCTCAGGAGATTGTAAGAGTAGCTTGTAGCACTGTTTGTGATCCATCCTGGCACTGTATGAAGCATGAAGTGCTTCCGTAAGACAAATAAATTAATGTTTACATGTAAATAAGATCAAGATCAAGATAAAATTAAAAAATCCTATTATTGAATGCAAGCCTATTACTTTATAATGATGGGAACTGGTAAATGAGTTCCAGTACCATCACTTTTGTTTTCCAGTTGAAACACAAATACCAAAATGAAAAAGTGCCTTTCAGGTCACACCAGGAACCGTATCTATATTGACTGCTGGAAGGGTTCATTTTCATTTTGTTGCCTCAGTTGTTATTACACTTCCCAGCTGAGGTTGTGTGTGTGTGTCTGGGTGTCAGAACCCATGAGCTAAACCAGCATAAAATTAGTCTGACATGTCTGAGCTGAAATCTCCTCAGTGGGTATCGGTGTGGCTGTTGTCCAAGGCAGACTGGCCTTAATGATGACCAAAGAGACTTGGGCTGTAAATGCTTGTCCTAGGGTTGTGCTAGATTGGTGAAATTGATGTTGCATTCAAAATATACTTTAGGCTCAAAACTCAGAATCTGTACCTGACACTGACTCCCAATAAGAACTGGTTCAATAAGTATAAATAAGTTACAGTACCTGGTACATCACAACAGGTACTTATGCACATCCTTTTAACACATTTTGAGACAACAGACATTTCTCACTGTCTGAGGTCGCCTTAGCGTCGCTTCATTGTTGGTGCTCCATGTGATGGCTCCAATATTGTTTCACTGTTGTTTCAGTGTAGTGTTGATGTTGTATCAGTGTAGTTTTGGCATTGTTTCAGTGTTGTTTTGATGTTGTATCGATGTCATTTCAGTGTTACATCTGTCATATATATATATATATATATATATATATATATATATATATATATATATATATATATATATATATATATATATATATATTTCTTTTTGGTTGGGCTTGCAATTATTATTTATATAGACTATACTTGTAGTAATAAAAATAAATCTGTCTTTGTACAGTGCTAATTGGTTTTCTCTCATAACTTTCCAAGTCTCTACTAGTCTCTCTACAATTCTCTAGCTATTTTGTAGATTTTGCTCAGACCATTGGTTCCCTCTGGGCATAGTCTGTGTGTCAGGATATTGAGGCTGGTGTGTGTGTATGTGTGTGTGTGTGTATTTGTCTTCGCTCTCCTGTGGGCTATGGCACTGAGGAAAGTAGACAAGAGTCAAGCAGACCAGAAAGCCTGGGAAAGAATAAGGCAGCGAGGAAGCAATAAAGGGTGTCGCATCTGTCAGAGTGTCTACTCTTTCCCGCCCATATGCCCTCCCTTTTAACCCCCCCACCCCCCACCCCCCAGGCACACACAATCCTCCAGAGTCTCCAAAAACACAAAAGTGACCCAATTAAGCTCAGGAGGAGAGTGAAACACAAAAGAGAGAATCAAATCAGGTCTGACCGAGATCCACATGGGGAAAGACTGGATTATTAGTGTGCTGGAAGTCTACTCTACAAGTCTACTGTTTCTACCTTTACTCACCGAGACTAATGAGACGTGCAGAGCCACAGATTTGAAACTTGTGGATTTTAAACCTTGAACTTCCATCCTGCCTTGCCTTTGTGGCTGATTTATTATTGGACTGCAGGATAATTCTTCTTTCAGACTCGGTTTCGGGGAGCCAACGCAAAGATCACGGCAGGAAGGCAAGTAACTGTGATAGGTGAACAGAAATAGCGTGAAGACGGTTGTAGAGACCTGTCTCTGGAGTGCTACAAACAATGACAGTGTGTGAGGCTGTGAACGTGGCAGACAGTGGGACGTAGGCAACCTCGGAAGAAGACAGGAAGAACTTTTGTGGTGCGTGGGCATCATGCAGGTGTTCTTCAAGGAAGAGTGGGAGATGGAGGGCTTGCAGACAGTCGGCATTCTGTTAGTGGTCTGCAGCTCCCTCAGGCTCCTACATTTTCTGGGCTTAATTGATTTTGCACCTAGAGGTAAGATAAAAGCCGATATCCCCAAAACAAAAATTTAAATGGACAATTAACGTCCGGCCCCGATGTCAAAGATTAACATCAAAATGCAGTGTGCTTATTTGGGGAAAAAGATGACTTTTGTATGTCTTTTTATACAATATATTTATTTCCTTAACAAAGAACAATCCATGAAGTTTTAATGACATTAGATTAGAATGGAATCTAAATGGTTCCTGATTATCAATTATAGACTAATAGCTTTCCTGTTGCAAAATGAGTTCTCCATGTAACATTGCTTTTCCTTCTTTTCCAGCAACTCATGACAGGAATAAATGTAATTTAATTTCCTTCAGGCACTAAAAGCTGTGACCGGTCATCATGTTACTCGATGTCATTCCAAGTATAGTGTTTCTCGGCTTTACGCCTTCCGTGCTTTAGAGCAAAACTGAAACCGAACACATCATCTGAACAACCGTGTGTATATGTAATCCGTTTTTAACCAGGTCTGGGAAATAAAATATGGGAAATCAATATGATTTTGTTTGACACATTTGTCAGGCTTCATGTTAGCCTTTCTCAGTAGAGACTTCAGGCAAAAATCGATTTGCTCAAACCTTACACCTCAGGGCTTGACTTGAATGGGTTCAAAAACTCAAAAACAACTATGTCTATAAATAACATCAACATGGGCTAGATGTGGTTTGTTGGTGGGAAATTCTAAAAGAAAAAGCTCTATAAAGACAGTAAAAAAAACAGTGTATTACACAAAACTTGAACAATACGTCTAATATATGAATCGTTAGATTGTGTTCTTCCGAATCTTCAGAACCGAGTGGTTCTGCGGAATAAACTATCTAATCGGACAAGTCCCTGGCTGCAAAACTTTGAGCGCCCTTGCACTAATTTAGGGCACTTTTGAGACTATATGGTTAGAAAACTAATGCAGATTCAAAATATCTATATGCACTGATACCAATGATCAACTTATAATAATAATAATAATAATAATAATAATAATAATAATAATAATAATAATAATAATAATAAATAAATAAAAATATGCATACGTTTTGCACAGAAAGGCATTTGATTGCTAAAGTTGCTGGTTAAATGAACATTTTTAAAGAATGCCTGGGAGATACAAGCATATATTAAGTAAATGACTATAATGTTTAACTTCAGACATGTTAAAAAAATTAATAGACCCGGATTCCGGTTTTGTTAAAATTATGTGCAGAATTGTAATTATATACACAATTTTGTCACAATTTTTCCACATCGGGACATTTGCATATTGAGAACATTTGCTTTGGTCTTTGTAGTAAGTTCAACTCCATGCATTGCATTAACTCTGGAAAGCAAACAGAAAAGCAAGCTGTGACTCTACAATAATTGCTGTATGGTGGGAAACTTTCTGACCAGACTGATTACTGTAGCTGCATATATCTAAAAAAAAATATTTCTGCTTCTTTATTCATGCTGTTCATTTTCTAGCATCTCAATTATTATGCATAAATTACTCCTTGAAATAAGGGGGCTTAGTGGTTAGCATGTTTGCCTCACACCTCCAGGGTCAGGGGTTCGATTCCCGCCTCCGCCTTGTGTGTGTGTAGAGTTTGCATGTTCTCCCCGTGCCCTGGGGGTTTCCTCCGGGTACTCCGGTTTCCTCCCCAGTCCAAAGACATGCATGGTAGGTTGATTGGCATCTCTGGAAAATTGTCCGTAGTGTGTGAGTGAATGAGAGTGTGTGTGTGCCCTGCGATGGGTTGGCACTCCGTCCAGGGTGTATCCTGCCTTGATGCCCGATGACGCCTGAGATAGGCACAGGCTCCCCGTGACCCGAGAAGTTCGGATAAGAAAATGAATGAATGAATGAAATAATTGCTTAAAATGTGTCTATTATTCTTTTGCCACATACCAATGATGACAATCCTTAAATCAGTTATTTATTCAAGCACACTTTCAAGAATATCATCTCTCTCAAACCGCTGGAGCAGCACTAAAAAAATCAAGTTATTGTTGCCACATTGGCAAAAAGTCGCAAAAGTGGCTTTTTGTTTCATATCTTACAGCGTTTTCAGACATGTAGATCTGTGCTTTGTTCTAAAACAGTTGACTTCAGTTGTTAGTGTTGCATTTTCTGTTTGGGTCAATTTAGTTTAGTGGCAAAATTTCAAATCGGACCAAAACATGCGTAAGTAAGTGACGTGTGAGTAAACTGTCCTCTCATTGGTCAGAGTGCATCTCTGGGGATGCACTCATAAGAGTCACCCATTACGACAACATGTCTATCTATTTAGCTGTAGTCTGTATATTAGTTTCGGCAGGAGTTCAGGATTCATCAAGGCAACAGTGTATGAATTCACCTGTTCTTAGAGACATTGTCATTTTAAAATGGTTGGATCATTGGTCCATTGGATTTGATTGCTTTCTTAACACAAGCGAACTGCTTCAGAGGTTCAGGTGGCCTCGTTCAGGTGGTTTTGACTCAGTTGTTTTGGTGTGGAAAACACACGGCACAAGACGCAACAGCCGGAACGCCCCTGATGTTCCAAAGGGTAAAATGTCCGGGCGTAATCCTGACAGGTGACTAGCAATGCACGACCAGAGTGAATTCATTCTTCTACCATGATCCTGACCAAACTGAAATTGAACACATCTGAGCAACTGCATGTCCATTTATTATCTCTCCGACTGAACACTAGTGCAGACATGTCTCTTGAAGAGTTTTTCCCAGGTCAGAAATAAGATCAATGTGATCTAATGTGTCACATTTGTCATCTGGAACATAAACTGATTTGTTTAGATTTCACTGATTTGTTTAGATCATAGCAGAAGAATAGCAGCCACAAGTGATTACACTTCTCAAAGTGGTGTACATGATGTTCAGTGGTGAATATCACTATTATCAAAGCTATTTTATATATTATTGAGTGCTTGTTGTTACCCGGCAGAGTTGTAACTCGACAACGACGTCTGTTTATAATGTCAGCTTGGAACCTAATGGGTTTTGATGGTGGAAGTTTCTGGAATAAAAAGCTCTACTGTTTAATATTTAAAAAGTCAAAGTATCTTACTAATAGTATACTGTAGGGACCTGTGGAATGTATTATATTGTCCGATGGGTCTCTGAATCCAAAAAATGTTTGGGAGCCCTTGCACTAACTGGGACACTAAAAGCCTTCTTTTTGAAACAATATTGTAAACTATTCATATCAAGAGTTTCACAATGTCTATATTCAATGAAAGAAATTGTTTTGTTTTTTTTCTTGGTGTTCTGGTTAACATGAGGTCTTTACATCTTAGTGTAAGTGCTGCTGTTTTAAAGCTCCAGGGGCTCTGGTTCAAGCTATAAACTTGTTCAGCTTGCTCCACATTTTCCTTGTACAGTATAATCAAGGATTTCCTTTGGGACCCTTGAAGATATGGTGGGAAAGTGTAATGTTGCTAAAATTGTCTATGCGATATGACTCGGAATAGAGTGAATTTTTGCCTCACTCCCAAAATTCCTGGGATAGAATGCGGATCTACCATGACGACGATGAACCGGTTAAAGAAGATGTATAAATAAATAAATCCCAGTATAAGGACTGACTGTATTGATCCGAGACTTGTTTATGTGGCTACCTTGTTTAATAAAAGAACTGAATAGTATCTCATATCAACCTTCTGGGTAAGCGAGGCCTGAAACCTGAATTTTTGTTCTTGTACAGTATGAAGAACATGTGTGACGAGTGATATGGAAAATCCGGATTGGCAGCTTCTGCTACTCCCAAGACAAGGGTCATAGTGTTTTTGGCTTGTCTTGTGTGTTTTACTGAAAATAAAAAGGTAAATTGTTTAATTAAGACTTTTAACCAATTATACCAATTATGCACTGGGTACCTTGACATTATGTGGCCTTCATCTTGACCAAAGAGAGCCCTGTTCATCCTGTTGGCTTCCCAGTTGGAAAATATGTGGTGCTTTATTTTAGTGTTTAAAAATGCTCTTTGAAGCCTGGTCAGCAAAATTCAGTGCAGATTGATGTGCTGCATGCTTTTTGCATAAAATATGGAAGATTTGTGTGTATGTATGTATGTATGTATGTGAACCTGCATATCAATAATCTGTCTTTAACGCAAGTCTTAAATAAGTCTAACCCTAACCCTAACCCTAAAGGCAAATTCTGCCTTATACAGTAGGATAGATGTATAGGCCATTCCATAGAAATAACCAAATCTCATCATCATTTAATCATTTAGTCATGTTGTATAAAATCAGTACAGAACGTTAACATTACTTCCCTTTTCAATTCTTGTTCCAATTTTCTTTTCTTTTCACAAATTAAGAAAAAAAAACTGAAACGTAGGAGAAAGCCCATATATGCAACTAGTGTTGCAACTTGCCATAATGCAACTTGCCATAATATATAATCCTTGCTTTACATTTTTTTGACAAAGCTTTTTCCAGTCCTTGGTTCGATCCAGAGTTCAGGTTGATCACTGTGCAGAGTTTTGCATGTTGTCTGTGTGGATTATCTCTGTATTCTTCATGTTCCTCCAACCTCCCAAAAAATCATCCGAGAAGTCTGATTAGCTAAAGTAGAGTGCCGCAGCTGAAAACCAGTTTGGTGCCCTGTGATAAAATGGATTCCCATGCAGGATAAATCCCCCCACTTTGCACCCAGTGCTTGGAAGGCTCTATAACTATTGTGAAAGTGCGTAGAAATACTTCAATTCCTGTTAACATGTCAGTTTCCAATGTCAGCTAGAGTTGGGCAGGTCCCAATTGCTGAGTCCTGCCCCCATGGTATTTCTTTTTCCCCTTGGCATGCTCAGTAGGCATCTCTACATTTACGGTATTTGGCAGATGTCCTTATTTATACATTAAGACAACTGAGCTGTTCACAGTAAGGTCAAGGGCTCAGCAGTGGCAGCTTTTGTGGTCCTTTGATTTAAAATCCCCTTCTAAGCAGAGGTCTCACACCTTAACCACTGAGATGCCAAAACTTAATAACATTATTCAATGTTTACTGCAACCATTCAGTTTTTGCTGCTCCCAATTCACCAGTTTCACCTACGCCTGAATTAGATTGAGTGGGAGAAAAAGACACCAAAAAAATTCCATATGTTCCCCCTGTGGCCAAATCTAGTAGATGGAATTAGACCAGATCGAGCTCTTACCTGAATAGATAGTAGTTGTAAAGAACCCAGCTTGTGTATCAGGCTGGATAAGTCAGTTCTATACTATAGAGTACCTGATGGGTTATGGTTTGTGGTTATACAAAGGGTTGAATCAATACCCGCTCAACCCCAGGACTTCAGGTCCTGCAGTAGGGAGTATTTCAAAATAAATAAATAAATAAATAAAAACAAGCTGTGAAGGGTCTGGTTTGAGAAACACCGCTCTATTCCATTTCAACTGCTGCCAGGTCAAAACCTGCTTACATCTGTTACTTAACATGAAACCTACAACAGGACGTTTGAGTTTGTCGTTCTAACACAAGCGTAGGAGACTCAACACATTGCTATCTATTTTTTAAAATAGCTGTTGGTTTACTCTCTACTTGGACTACCTGTCGTCAAACTGGTGGGAACTATACGCTATGTTCATCGCTGCCCTTCTGTGATTGCATAAACCAATCTAATAAATTACACACATTGTTGTATCCAGGGGCGGTTCTAGACCTTTTTTATGGTTTCTTCAGCCCCCTGTCTGTGGTCTCAGCCACCCTAAAACTATAAGTATAATTTTTACTTTCATAAATAAACAATAAAAATTACCTTAAAATGCAGGACATGTCATCGATGGGAAAGAAAATTATTTATCAGTTTGATCCAAGAGCGATTTTTTTTTTCTTTGCTCTTACACGCATGTGTCGTAGTCTTTCAAAAGTGCGTCTTCGGCTGTCTGCTTTATTTGAACAGAAAAGGACAGGTACGCGCAGCGTGCACGCGCAGTCAGAGCTGGTGTTTATCTATAATGTTAATCGGCGGAAAGACGCAAAGATGGCAACCAAAAGCATGCGTGCACGCGCAGTCAGAGCTGGTGTTTATCTATAATGTTAATCGGCGGAAAGACGTAAAGATGGCAACCAAAAGCAATGTCACTATTCTTATTACCAGAGTTGTCATATAATATATAATATAAAACTCTTCTTGTTTTAAATTCTCACTTAGGGCTAAACCCCCTAAAGTTGAAATCCTAGAACCGCCCCTGGTTGTATCCTTAATCTTCTACTGTTGCTTGACGATGTGGCCTGTCACCTGAAGCATCTTAAAACCCAATCAACAGAATTCAGGCAACAAACTCAGAGTCAGCTGCATTCCATCTTTTAGGTTTCGAATGTCTAGCAGAAAACAATGCTGTCGAGTACTCCAGCCCAATTTTAACTACTGTTTTCAGTTCCAAAATCAGCCTTCACATCACCGTAAGTCAAGGTCAATGGTGTCGGCTGCTCTCACAAACATAAAACAGGGTCAAATTGGTTTGCATCCATGGGGTCGTATGAACCGTTTTCCCATACGGACTTTATAGAAAATAGAGTGTGGATTGCATTGTGGTGCATGCATTCTGTGTGTGTGTGTTTGCATGCCCAGGCTGATCTGTGTGCATGCCTTCTGTCTTTTCTAACCCTCTATTATGGTTGGTGAATTACAGGTAACACTCCCAGCCAAAGCAAAAAAAGTATTAAACAGCGGTTCCTCAAGCTGCTGTCCTGCTGTGGGCCCAGTGCCACTCCCTCAGTCAGTCAATGCAAGTGATTCACCACTGCCTCACTCATTTTCCTTTATATAATACCGCATATAATCCCACAATAATGTATCCATACTCACAGCAGGGCTCTTCACTGATGTACACACAGCAGAGACGGTCATGGGAACCTGAAATCTGTTAAATATTTTATTTATGTGTGTAAAATTCATTTTTGGACTTTATATATATATATATACTTATATATATATATATATATATATATATATATATATATATATATATATATATATATATATATATATATATGATTTAAGTTGTTGACAAATAGCAAAGAATTTGAATGTCACACAATAAAGTGTTATTAAGATAGTACTGTATGTCCAGCAGTGTTTAGCTGTGCTGGAGGACATCTAACTGGTAACTGGTGGTGGTGGTGGTGGTGGTAGTGGTGGTAATGGGGTTTTGTTCAATTTACAGTTTGATTAGGTTGAATTCTGAATATCAATGAAGAAATGTTATGACTGGAAAGATTTCTGAATTATAAGCAATGCAAAAGTGTCTATTTTGTGTTGGTAACTAAAAAAATGTAAACTACATATAATTACAGATTCAACATGTCATAAAAATAAATACATGTATTATATCTCCTAAAAATGTTCTTTGTGTATCCGATCTGCCACCTCGAAAATGACGATCAACTGAAAAAAGCTCTACAGCAGAAACAGCACAAACTCGGCTAAAATCGCAAATGTTATCGTATAACTTTTAACCAAGAACGTTTTGGTTGTTGCAAACCAGCGCTATCGTGTATCTTTCATCACAAGTGTAAAAGAATACAATCATATGGACTAGCTTGCTGTGTAACTGTGTGGGTTGTTTAGAAAGGACCTCTGGTGGTCAAACAGTGCAAGTGCATTACATGAATAATTGATTCGCTCAATTCCGTGTTACATATCATCACATTTGCGCATGGCAAAACGTTGTAGTATTACACTTATAATAAAATTATATTGTAGGCTTACATCATCAATATAGACTATTAAGTCACTGTTCATAGGAAAATGTTTTGCTGCTAATAACGGAATTAAGTTACATGTGCGTAGTGAATTAATACTGAATTTGAACACATCGGTATACAGACCATAGACATAACTACAGAATCATGTGCTATATATTGTTTGCTTAAAACAGAGACTGGTTTTGGGATTAAGGTGCAATAGGTGTGTTTAAATTGAAATGTGTGTAACACAAGTGCTCGATTTGTGTTGGTTTGTGACATTTATAATAAATTACCTAGCTACATAATAGAAATGCACATCATTTTTTTTTTTACAAATATATGATGCATTACAATATGCATACCTTAGCTAAGCACTGTTAGACAGAGAATATTAGTGAATAAATAATAACATACATTTTGTTACCGTAGGTTTGTATTTTTTAATAGTTAGTTTTAATATATCAGCAGATCACCCGTGAGTGTGAGAAGTTTGCTATATAAGTAATAACTACAGTACATAACGAATAGTAATTCCTTTTCATTAAATACGTAATTGTCCATTTTTTTTAACGTGTGAACGTTCTGATGAACTCGTTTGTGTCCCACAGACAGCATCGAGGATGATTTCGAACTCTCTACCGTGTGCCATCGGCCTGAGGGTCTGGAGAAACTGCAGGAGCAAACCAAGTTCACCAAGAAAGAGCTTCAAGTGCTTTACAGGGGCTTTAAAAATGTGAGGCTCTTCTGATTATTCGTGATAATTTGTTGGGTAAAATCTGCTTTAAGCTCATCTATGTGTTTAAACATACTGATCAAAATGCTCACAATAGTTCTTACATGGGTGTGGTCATGGAAATTAACACTATGGGGTGCTTATATTGCAATATGATTGTAACATATGACGGTTTATCATGATAAGGATTTTAAAATATAGTACTACAGTCGATGTGACATACTGTACGTCACGTTATTCTGGTTACGTTGTAATGCCTGTTTAAAAAAAATACTCTTTTTGTTGCATTTCATCTCACAAACAGTCTTGATTCAATATAGGGCACATGGTCCGATTCTTTTCTTAAGTTTCAGCTGTCGATACCATGCAGGCATATTTCTTTCTGGCACCACCACATGCTTATCATACTTGAGAGACTCGAATGAAGCATCTGTGTGTTTGACTGTTCTTAGCCGAACGTCCCGAGAGCTCGTATAAAGACACAGAATGAAGAAAACAATGATAATTCACTATCCTACTACATTCCTGTCATGGCTGGAGGTCATTAAAATAGTGGAATCACAACGTGTGTGTGTGTGTGTGTGTGTGTGTGTGTGTGTGTGTGTGTGTGTGTGTGTGTCCATGATTCTTCTTCTTCTTCTTCCACTCTACATCAAATATTGCGGCCTTTGAAAGCAAAAAAATTTTATAGAAAGATAAAAAGGAAAAAAGAAGATGAAGAAGAACAGATTGTTTGCTTTAACAAGGCAACATAATACTTGACCTGTAGCTCCACAATTTGAGGGAATAACTTCATCCAACAGAGGAAGCAGTCGAAGTCATATCTTTTGTTAAGGAGACCACAATTACATACAAGCTCCAAGATTATCAAGTCATATTTTTCAAGGTTTCTTCCTAAAACCGTATGGAGATTTTCCTTGCCACCTTTGCTTCTGCCTTGCTCGTTAGAGAAACGTTTAAATTTAAAATGGATCATTTATGTCATGGATTTATATAATGGAGCAAACAAGTCAGGGAAACATCTAAACACAGCATGGATTAGTTTTCATCCACATTCACGGCGTGTGAGTAGTAATTCCTTTCAAACAACAAGTTCCTCTGGAGATGCTTTCAGCAACTCTATAGAGCTCCCAGTTAACACACCAGCTTCCTGTCTGCATTCTGCATTAACACAATGATGGTTTCGTGTTGCAGGAATGTCCTAGTGGCGTTGTGAACGAGGACACCTTTAAGGTTATCTACTCCCAGTTCTTCCCACAAGGAGGTGAGTGCAAATGATAATATACAGTGTACACCTCTGAAAACTGCAGGCAATCCTGAACTCAAATATGTTTCTTTCATACTGACTGTGTTGGAGTGTCCATTTCTGCTTCAGATTAACTGACCGCTTTCACCACTGTATTTGTTGAACCGGATCAACATCTACCTAATGTGATCTTTGCAACAAGGTCATTTTGGTCCAATTTTTGTTTCCCATAGATTCAAGTACGTATGCACATTTCCTTTTCGAGGCATTCGACACTAACAAGAACGGATCGGTCAGTTTTGAAGTAAGTGCTGTTCAGTCGTAGGTCAGTGGTTTTCATATCCAGTTCTGCTGTGGCCCAGGCTTTGCACACTTTAGGTTGTTTAGTGCTCTAATGCCTCTTTTCCACCAAAAAGAACCGAGTTCTTTCTAAGAACCGGTTTGCCTTTCCACCGGCTAGAGAGCCATCACAGAGCCGAGTCTGACGTCACTGTATACGGGTCACGTAACCCAGCACAGCAACGTTAGCGCAGCAGCGGCAAACACAAACACATCAACAATGGCGGATGTTGCTTCACTGTTAATGCTCATGGCTTTGTGAACCTTCATTAGCATCCAAACGCGGTGAATTCAACGTGTACTTGCAGCTCCATGTAATCTGTATAAACGGAGGTTGTAATCGAGAAAGTACATAACATTATTTTATCGTTAACACAGAAAAAAGTTAGCTTTAGCATGTAGCTACCTACTGTCATGTGTGCTGATAATTGATCATATTGCGGTAAAGTAAAAGTGTATTAAACATTAGACGGTTCTTAAGTCTAGACCAACAACGTTTTGGTGCTACTTAAGAACTACTTTTCCTGGTCGGTGCTTTGGGTGTCGAAAAAGAAAGAACTGGTTCTAAATTAGGCTCCGAACCAGCACTCAAACTGCCTCGGTGGAAAAGGGGCATAAAGGGCTTCTCATGCCGCACTTATTATCGTTCTAAATGCCTCTTTGAACCACAGGCTGAGGAAAGTTTCACTCTTACAATTTGGAAATGGTATTAGCAACACATTTTACCCAGGGTTATGAGATGCTTAGCAGCAGAAACTCAATCAGAAGAACATTGTGTGCCTCATATTACATGAAATCCAGGATGCAGCAACACAACAAATACAGCTCTCGGTAGTAGGAGTGCATACAGTAGCAAATTACATGACACTGAAAAAGGGTTAGGGTTAGAGATAGGGGTTAGTGTTAGGGTTAGCAGGAGATGGATATCATCGAATGGCTGGTCAACTACATGACAAACTTAGAGCCATTATATAAAGCAGTCACATGCTGTATTTATTCATATCCTATCATAGTTGTTGAACATGTGAATGTACAGTGTGAAACATCAGATTATGAATAGAAGACTTTATTTTTGTCACTTATACACTACAGTACAGTGAAATTTCTTCTTCACATATCCCTACTTTGGAGGTTGGGGTCAGAGTGCAGGGTCAGCCTTGGTACAGCATCTATAGAGAAGAGAGGGTTAAGTGGCAGCTTGGCAGTGCTGGGGTTGAACCCCGATCCTCCGATCGACAACCCTGTGCCTTAAGCACTTCAGCCACCACTGAATAGCCAAGATAAACTGTTAACACCAGGTTAAATGTGAAACTGGTCCATCTAAGCCATCAAAGCCCATTAAGTTATTCATAAAAGTTTACTAATGAACAGTTGATTTGCATAAAGTGTGCCGGAGCATAAAGTACAAGAGACAGGATTAGACACAAGAACCAGTATCATATAATCATAATGCCATGATGCCTTTCTTCTGCTTTCTGATTAGAGTTAGAAGCCAAGATGAATCCGAATTTCTGAGTTGTCCTGTTGCTCTTTTCAGGACTTTGTCATTGGCCTGTCCATCATCCTCAGGGGGACAATAATCGATCGGCTCAACTGGGCATTCAACCTTTACGATCTCAACAAAGATGGGTGTATCACCAAAGAGGTGAAACTGACATTAATGTTTGAGAAGGATTAGGCGTTGATGGTGAATGAAAAGAGCTCATTGTTTTTTTTAATGGCAATGGCTTCCAGGAAATGTTAGACATCATGAAGTCAATCTATGACATGATGGGGAAGTATACATATCCCTGCATGCAAGAGGATGCTCCCAGAGAGCATGTGGAGAACTTCTTTCAGGTGAGACGCTCAAGCCACGGCATTCGTCAAACTCCAGAACTAGTCTCTGACTTAATTTGGACTGAAATCCTTACTAAGGTTACATTTCTTCTTGGGAGAATTGTGTTATTTCTTTGTGTAGTAATGAGAGATGTTTAGATGGTTAAATCTTTGTAAACCCAAATGATTTTTTTTTGTATATTTTCTTATGGATATGATTTTTTCCCCTCAGAAAATGGACCGTAACAATGATGGCGTTGTCACGATCGATGAATTCATTGAGTCATGCCAAAAGGTTTGAAGTTTACAAAAACCAAACATTACCTATCTCAGTAATAGACTCTGATATCAGACTCTGTCCCTGATTGACCTTATCTATATACACACTAGCTTCTTTATTATTCTAATCATTTCTAGTAATATATACAGTATATATTGCCACTTTATGATTGTATACACTGTTTACTTTAGCATAAAAATTTCACTATACATACATAGATGGCACGCTTTATATGCACACACTAACAAACTTCAGAGTTTAAAATACGGATGTCCCTCCAATATCTGCAATATCAGACTCTCTTCTACTTTTTTCCCCTGTTTTCTGGACAACAGGATGAAAATATCATGCAGTCCATGCAGCTGTTTGACAACGTCATTTAGGGCCAAGCCTAACTGAAGGGGAGCGAGAAAGAGCCAGAGAGAAGTGACCAAGATGCTCAAACTGGTCAACCAGAAGCTACTTCCTCCTCTATATCCCCTCTTCTTCACCCAGCCAGAGGACCGCCATCATTCTGTTTCTTTCTTTCTCCCAGAGACATAGTGGAAGATGATGCATCAGGGACAGGGGCTGGCTTCTAGATCCACTTCGATAACTTGTTTTTCCTTACATCCTTGAAAACATTTAACATAGTACTGTAGCTGGACTCAGGATGAAGCCAGCGTGACATGATTCACATGTATCATGGAGGAACATAAAGTGACAATAGAAGCAAAAGTACCTGGCCAACATCTAGCTAAGTTATGGCCAATGATGGTCGTGATTTTTTTTCTTCTTCTTCAAATAAGTGACATTTTTCTTACCGCATGATGTCAAAATAACCTACACTATGTACCATACATATTTACCCAGCTAGTCTAAAGCTTGTCTGTTGTCAAATGGCCTCGCTCAGACTGAGCGCTGTCGTGTGCGCCATTCCAAGTTCCTCCATTTCAGCAGCCAATAGAATTAGAAACAGCCTAGGCCTGTACGTTCCAGACGAGTCTGTAGAAAAAGTGACTCCTTGGCCTCGAAGTCCTAATCACTTAACAGTTCGGACTGTTTTTTTCATCCTAAGTACAAGATTTCACAGATAATAAAGGAAATAAATGGGAGAGTCGAGCTATGCTGCGTTAATGCTAGCCTGTTAATGTTCACACTGTGAATGCACATAAAATATGAATCACGACATTTATTACTGCTGAGAGAATCCACTAATGATAAATTCCATGCTTTTTTTTTCATTTTCCATAGATTTAGGCAGAACTAAAGTGCTCATAGGCAGCTCCGTAGGGTGTTGGGACCAATAAGCTTGTCCATGCACAGTGTCCCTCAAACACCAAGGACATTCACCATGACCCAAAATAAAAAAGATTTTTACCTGAAAATATAAGGTACGAGTAAATACTTAAAGTGGAGTAGAGCTAAAGAGGTTGTGTGGCTATGGTATGAAGTAGAGGTCCTCTCGGGTCTAAAAAAATGTACCTGACCCGAAGTGACCCGAAGCACTTTTTACCCGAACATGACGTGCATAATTTTATTTTTTTTTAAAGAAAGACCCGACCCGAGACAAACCCGAAAAAAATAGACCCGAGTCTGACCCGACGGCATTTTTTTTTTAACCCGACTGGACCCGAATGTTGCGTAACTTTACACTAAAGTAACCGCTAGAGCGTGGATTCTAAATTGATTGACAGGTCTGTTTCAACAAAAATTAGCTTACCGCCAGCCATGCTTCACCAGCCACAAGTCGCAAGCGGTCTTGCCAAACAGAGGAGAGGTTGGAAAAGGACTCGAGTTGATGCACACACACGAGATACAGTCGTCCGGGTCTTCTCGGGTCTGTTCGGTAAAAACACATTCATTTTAAATCACCCAAGACCCGATGCCGCTATTATTATACCCGACCCATGTCCGAGGCACACGTGAAACTTTTAGACCCGAACCCGCTCGGATCTAGGGTCGGACCTCGGGTTTTCGGATCTAAGTGGACCCGTGAAGACCTCTAGTATGAGGTAGTGGCTATTTTTGCTAAATGGAAAAATTCAAGGTCAAGAATTAAGAAAAACTATGTTCATATAATTTATCATCACAATTGTAGGTAGGTTTGTAAGTTTGATCAATTTAATTCAAGCATAAGAATCAGACTATTTGCTTGTTCAGGGAAGTTAAGGACTAATACAACACCTTGCATATGTACTCATCTGTATTGTAGAATTGTTACAACCTGAAATGGAAATGAAATGAATTGGGACTTTTTTTTTTTTTTTATGGTTTGATTTACACATCAACTATATGAATGTGCAAACTATACATGCTTTATTGCGGGTTAATTAAACTTCAATAATAATTTATTGGTTGCAAAAGTATTCACCCCCACTGAGTCACTATTTGGCAGAACCACTACCAAGTAACACTACCACTTGTTACAAGTTACAGGTGTAGGATTTTTGTCATTTGCCTCAATCAGCTGTGCACATCTGGATTTGATGGTCCGTCAGAATGAATGGAGACCAATGGTGAACAGGAATTTTCAAGTCTTGCCAAAAATCTAAGCATTGACTGGGACAATCCATCGTGTCCATGCTTGAATCACTCAAGTATAATTTGGAAGTGTGTGTTTGAAAGACCCATACTGAGTCTTAAGCCTGGAACTAGACACAGATTTTTTTTTAAGGATTGCTTTATATTTGTTCCAATCTTCTTATTCCCTGTGGAAGATAAACATTCCCAAAAACGTGATACCAAGACCACACTTCTAGCTTTTCCATCACAATGCTACCGTCATGGATGGTGTTCTCACGCCAGAAACATTAGAGCCGAGAAACTTTTTCCCTTGGTTGACCTTCATACCTTGGTTGACCTTCATACCTTGGTTGACCTTCTTACCTTGGTTGACCTTCTTACCTGGTCAGCCACTTTTAGCGTTTGAATGCTTGTAGGATTTCCATGGAATTGACGCTGTAACAAAACTCATTTCAATCTTCTTTGATTCTTTCTCATTAGACAAAATCTGGAGTTTTCTAGTAACAGGTGTATTTATGTTCTCTCTTGTTCTCTCTTTGCATTCCATTCAGCTAATTATGTTTCATTACATTCTGACGGAAACGGTTTGCAAACGATAGAGAATTTAAATGGGGTGTAAATACATATGCAAGGCACTGTACATTGAATTGCACATGAAACGTCAGCGATTCAGTCCAGGATTCCAAAAAGAATAAAAATAAATAAAGAAGTCACTTCATTACGAAATTAGAATAGAAGCAATTCTTTGTGAGGTGTGGACTTCAATTATGGATGCAAGCTATTTTATTTTGAACAATTCAGCCATTTTAATAGATATCACATTTACAAACTTACACTTCCATCTTTAAGCAATGAAGTCTGAAGGGTGAAGGGTCAAGTGATGCGTGATGTTTACATTTACAAACGATTATTTCTAATCAGCTAGATTCAGTGATGAGAGGAGTGGGTATGCAGGAACACAATGTACTTAAATATTTAAGCAATAACTTTGATTCCTATCGGCCAGTATTGCCACTTCACCATCTCGAATTAGCTTCTATCTACTGTACCATCCATGTTGAGTAGTGATTGTTTACTATTCAAAGCTCCAATCAGCACAATTTATCTAAAGGTTTATGCAAACATTCTCTTCTGAATGCCACAAAGGATTGTGCACTGCAAAATAAAAAAAAAAAGTGTTTTTTTTTTTTTTCCCTCTTTAAAGGTCAGATGTTACAACGCAATTGTGTTAATTTCTGCACCATTTTTTGTTGACAGGACAGAAGGAATGCATGTGAGTATATGCATCACGTCTCGAATATGGCATCTCGGTTTTTAAGGGTGAATTAAAACTGTTTCGCCTTATTAAAGGTATTTTACCAACATCAATCTTAACTGTGTGGACGTCCTTGTATTTAAAAAAGAAAACTTCCCTTGAAAGGAAGGGAAAAATATCGGTCATAATGATTATATTTTAGACATTTATACAAAGAACCAACACTAAATGTTTCATAAAAGAAACACAGATTTTGTCCATTTGGGAAAAAAAGCAGCACAGGAGAAAATGTCCCTGAGTGCTCTCATATTTCCAGGCCAAACAGACCTTCTGTTCAGGTTGTCTTATCACATCTATGATGCTTAATGTTGGATTTTTTTTTAAGGACGTGTGTTAAGGTGAACATGCTGCCTTCAGGTGCTATCAGAATTATCGTAAATACGAGAGTCCCAAAAGGAAGCAGCATGTGAATGACCCATTAAAGGTGGGGTGCACGATGTTTGAGAAATGCTTCAGAAAACCGAGTCTGGCGACTATCAAAACAAACGTGTAGCCAATGAGCAGAAAGGGGCGTGTCTTGTCAATATAGGCGGCGGAGAGAGTTTTCAGACCGCATGTCTGACATAGAAACAGAGCTAAACCTTTCACGGTACAAGAAAAACACATTTGTATTACCATATTATTACTTATTGAGTTCATTTATTGATAAAAATATCCCCTCGGTCAGCTGCCCCAGCAGGTTCCGCCATAATAGTTGCCTGGGTTACGTATGTATGTGTGGGGCGGAGCTATAAAAACGGGAGGACACCCATTTGGGTTAGGGCGTTGATACAGCATCCCTGGAGCAGAAAGGGTTAAGGGCCACACTCAAGGGCCCAACAGTGGCAGCTTGGAAGTGCTGGGGTTTGAAGCCGGAACCTTAACGGCTTGAGCTAACACTATGACTGGGAAAACAAGTCATTTTAACACACAATTTTCAGAGACGGCCCTGAAAGAGGACAGCTTCTCTACTAACAACAGGTTTGGTTCATTTTCCACAGTGTGAAAATATCTTGAATTAGAGCAAAATTCAAATTAAAAGTTAAATAAAAAAAGAAATATGTATGTCAAACCTACAAGGTGTACTCGTAATTACAACATCATTCTGAAGGCATTCATTAAGGCAGCATTACTCACAGGCGTCTTATGTTTTGGTAGAAAAAACTCAGTTGGGTGCAAATACTGTAAGAGTTTCTTTGTTGGTGTTGTGTTGACTTCGATCATCAGAGCATCGTATAATTTGAGAGAGCGGATGTCCTTGTCCTCCATTCTGTTAGCAGCCTCTCATTTTCCAAATTGCATTAAATGGGTTATTAAATTTATTTGCTGTTATGTTTAACACTTCAACATCAATGGATGATGGACAGTGTTGTCGCTCCTGTTGTCCCTGTTCATACTCGCATGAAGAAAAAAGGTCTGTTGCATTAACTGTTTCTTAGCTAGTCTCAACCGGTTGCACTGCAAACTAAAAAGAAAGTCTTGTATATTTTGTACAAAGACAATAAAAAAATACCCTACAACCGCTATGCAAAGACGGGTAAAGTGTCTAACTTGTTGCAACGTCTCTGTAATCAGAGACAGATCATCCGTATTATGACGGATTGCTAGTGACGTTCTGCGTACGTTCTTATCAAGCAGCTACGTCATGCATGATGACTAATCAGTTGCTATGACAACCATCAAAGGTTTTAAAATGATGTGCATTTAGGCCAGCATTAGCCATTACACCGCTAATAATCAGATCAATACTCCCCAACCAAAACACGACACGAGATGGCACGGCATGCCATAACAGGAAAATAAATCAACGACCGAGTGGTATGATGAGACTTGATGTGAAGTGGAGACATTGTGTAACTGATACACTCTGAAATTGATTATTTTTAAATAAAAGCATGTCTTGATATGTTTTACTCCTTGTACCAAAGTGAAATCAATCTTTTTTCATTTATTATTGAACATTGTGCTTTTTAATCATTTATAATTGCACTTAACTTAGCGGAATCTCTCTTCTCCTCTCTCATAGGAAAATATCCTTTCCTAGATTCTCGCCTGCTACAAAGCACGGACACTGGAGACTCTTCCCAGTAAATGTTATAAATGACCCACCCCGAACAGTTTTATAGAAATTGACAACATTCTTCTGACTAAACAGAAATGAGACCTTAACCGTACCGTATTATGATTCTACTTAACACAGTAGTAAAAAAGATCCGAGGACATTCGCCCTGAATATAAAGAGCGGATTGACTGTACACACGAACAGTAATTTTATTTACATTCTCTTTGCAAATATTTCAAATTGTACAATACATCATCAAATTATTCCATTTAATAAGATCCAAACATCCAATCATCAGCTACAGATGATGGCAAAAGTTTGCAAATGGGAAAAGTGAACGTGTAGCTTGTTATTAACGATGCAGTGTATCTGCATAAAACTGACTGACATGCAGATATAGAAATAAATAAAATGTTTTTTTCTTACAGATGACTGAATATTAACTGAAGAGAACATTCATGTCATGTTTAGAAAGGGAAATAAAGGGTGCACAAACTTTTGCACTGCATAATAAGAGCTATTAGAGAATCACGTGACATATGGGTGCAATTGGTATTCGGATGAGAAGAAAATATTTTTCCTTTTCAACCGTCTTAGTGAGAATGTTCTGACATTTGATACCAGACAGCGTTCATCATCTTCATTTCAATAAACAGCAAGCTGCCAATTTACGCCACAATAAAACGTTATCATTATCATGTTGACTCTAAAATGCATAGGAAAGGTCATGAACAAACTTCCTCTGTGTGGCAATGGAGTCTTTAGGTGGAAGGTGAATTACTTGGCCACCTTGCGGAGTTCTGCGAGGACCCAAATGGCGAAAGTAAGCAGTGCTACTGATCCGGATTGGTGGGTAGCCGCCAGGGAAGTGGGCACGTACAGGAGCAAAGTGCTGATTCCAAGAGCCACCTAGGAAACAAAGTGACGACAGGCAGTCAAAAAGCAATAGAACATTTTGGCATTCTGCGTTACTAAACAACTGTTGGAACTCTAGCTGGATTAGAGTCTCGTCTGAGGCTCGCTCTTTGATCTATTCATTTCCTGTTTCCAAGACAAGCATTCTGATTACTGCTTCTTTCTTCTATCTTGTTGATATTAAGGCTGCATTTTGTTTCAGCAATGTACCTTGGGCTGATTCCTATACCTGTCGTTGATATTTATGGAAAATAAAGAAGCAAGGCTGGGTTTCAATTTAGGAATATGCATTCTAAATGCATCAAGGCAGCTTTCATTTGCCACAGCAGGGATTGAGAGGAGGAAAATTGGCTATGGAATCGGTTTGGGAAGAATTGCTGTACTCTCATTATTCACTCACTCATCATTCACCCACTCATCATTATACTCTCATCATTCACTCACTCATACACTCACTCATCATACACTCACTCACTCACTGTACTATCAGCATTCAATCATACACTCACTCACTTATCATACTATAATCATTCACTACCATTTACTATCATCACACTATTATCACACTCAATCACTCACTTACCCACCCGATCACTCACTTACCCTCCCGATCACTCACTCACTCACTCACTCAATCATCCTACTCTCATCATTTACTCTCACTCATAATACTATCATCATACTCTCATCACTCACTCTCACCCACTCACTCACTCACCCACCCGATCACTCACTCACTCACCCACCCGATCACTCACTCACTCACCCACCCGATCACTCACTCACTCACTCAATCATCCTACTCTCATCATTTACTCTCACTCATAATACTATCATCATACTCTCATCACTCACTCTCACCCACTCACTCACTCACCCACTCACTCACCCACTCACTCACCCACTCACTCACCCACTCACTCACCCACTCACTCACCCACTCACTCACTCACCCACTCACTCACTCACCCACTCACTCACTCACCCACTCACTCACCCACTCACTCACCCACTCACTCACTCACCCACTCACTCACCCACTCACTCACCCACTCACCCACCCACTCACCCACTCACCCACTCACAGCAACACTAAACACTAGAGGGCATCCCTGATGTGGATGCAGAAGAGGGCAAATAGCACATTACTCAGACTCTTCACCTGTTGTCTTCTTGCTTTTACTGACTTACAGTTTCAGTTACGATTTTATCCATTAGAGGTCTTTTCTTGGTGCTATTTCCAAAACAGAAAGTGTTTTAAACTGATACATACAGGTATGAAGTAAGGCATAGATATAACAGAAGACATAACGCATGGCATAACTGTCGCACTACATGTTTAAGTTTGTTATCAACACGCTGGCCAGCTAACTCAGATTATACAGATTTTCTTGTATTAAACCCCAAAATGTATAGTCAGTGGTTTAGATTTAATTAGAGATGGTCTTTTTGTTGATTAATCTTAAAATAATGCTTACTACAGTATGTGCAGTGTACCTCATTTAAAGCTAAGAAGATTTACTTGGTTTATTTCTGAAGCCGTGTTTATTGAATGTTACTCTACAAGAATTTTTTGTTATAATACCAGTTACGTTGGCATTTCATCTAAAAAAAACAGACATGTATACTGTCAAGTAAGAAAGACTCGTTAACATTAATACTAATAGTTATAGTGCAGACAATGATTTTCATCATTTTTCTTTAAAAATTCTTTATTCTTAAAGAACCATAGCCAGCACTATTTTCAACAGATGGCAACAAAAACAAAAAAGTATTATAGGCATGATTTTTTTTAGAATTATTGAGAAAAAAAAACTATTTCTAATCGAGATTTGTTCCCAAAAGGTTTTTTTGTTTACTTTTTGTTTTGTTCTCTGGCAATAAGTTCAGGATGAGATCGTGAATTTTTCTGATGTTTTGTCTGAATGGGGTTGGGGGGGGTTCACTTTGGTTCGAGTGTACATTGACGCAAGACATAACAACGTGACAGACGTAACAATTTTGTGTTAAAGTGTGTGAAGTGTGTGACAAGCCTGAGGTGAGGAATTTTGTTTCTTACCCTAACACCCTGCATTCAGAGCATATGAATTATTTAAAAGTAAAAAAAAAAGAAGAAAATAATAAGATGAGCTGTCATTGCAGCAGTGAATATTTTTCTACGCTTGTTTTTAGCTCTAATGTAATTGTGTGCCTCTTTAATAGAGGGTATTTAACCTCAGCGCCTTTGACAGGCCGTCATCTCTACACTGCCTCATCTGTCTAATCCATGAGCTACATCACTGCTCATTAGATTGGATTCAGTAGGAACATGAGTGCACTTAATAAGGTCAGGTCTGTTCTGTGGGGGCATTCACATGTCTCAGCTTCTGAGCAAGAAAAATGTCTAGATTTTTAATCATTGTCTAGTGTTGATATGCTAAATGTTTTGATTCATTAGTGTATTTGCTCAAGTTTGTTGGATGGATGTTATAGTTTTGCGGGTTCGTGCTCCGAACGGTCCGTACAAGAGCTAAGACCAAGGATAATTTTATACCTGTTAAAGTGACCTAATGGATTTTTACACCTCCCTCATCTACATACATATGTACGTTACATATAATGCTGATTGAACATAAGTTGTAAACAGTTTTCACCAAAATCCAAGAGGTTGGAAAATCTAATTAGGTGGAAATTGATGTCACAGAGTGAGATGAATTCGTCTCGACCCGTGGAGTCCAGGGATGTCTTTCTTTTAGTTTGGACACAGGGTTTAAAAGTTATGACTATAAGCATACTTCCAAATACGACCCAATGGTGGCACTAGAGCGTTTGTAGTACTCGGTCCAAATTTGGTCAGTATGTTCCTTAGACCCTCTCCAATCAGAGTGCCAAATCTTAGTTTATAACAGCGGACAGAGACACACTTACCAGAAGAAGAAGAAAAAGGTAGAATAATAATAATAAGGCACCTAACAAATCTATGCACCTTTTTTTTCCACCTCATACAAATATGTATCAAGAAAAACATTAAACTAAGGTTCTTAAATAAATAAATTCTAAAAAAATTGTACTTTTGTAACATGGTCCTTATTTACACTTTCTAGAAAGAAATTTTACTGTGCAAAAATAGTGCAAACCTTTCTTTCTATATTCTTCATTACAAACAAACATTGCATACTATAGATTTTATGAAATTGATTTCTAATTGCGTTATGTAAGAATATAATGTGTTTTTTTTTTTTTTTTTTTTTTACATTTTATTTTGTAATATTTTGTCCAGCCCTACATTTTTTTTTTAACATTTTAATGCTGAACCCTATAATTACACTCTTGTTAATTTCAGAATATGGAAATGAGTCACACTGACCTGTGTGTATGCCATAGCAGTCAAGCAGCTGATTGCCACTTTTGCCCTCCTGGGCAGCTGTGTGCGCCTGGAGAACAGATAGAGTCCAGTGATGGCTACTAATGAGCTAATCCCCTACAGGAAGATAAACAATTGTTTACCAAACAGCAGGAAAGAAAGGCTACAGCAACACAAATAGAAAGGTTGGGCTTGATGCCAGCAGGCAGCACCACTGGAGATAACCTTTTAATCTCTGTTTGAACTCGCCAGTGGCAAATACTGTGTGTACTTTTAAGGTCTTCACTGGAACCTTTGCTCTATTCTGTAACGCCATGTTTATATTCCAAAATAAATGTGTGAAATGGAAATGATAAATGATTATCGTGCAAATTCATAATAATATAAATAATAAGAAGTTATATTTTTATTATTTTAAAAATAGTTTCATTTTTATACAATTATATATAATCATTTTTAAATAAATGTTATAATTTAATACATTTTACATTTCTAAATACCTTTTTACCTTTTTTAAATTTAAAAATACATTTTAATTATAATTATGTATTATAAATACATATTAAATTTAGGATTTAAGTGTAAAATAATAATGCAAAAATAATAACAATAAAATAATAATAATAATCAGCAGTGAGAATAAAAATTTATAAAAATAACATTATAAAAAATAACAGCAGTGAGAAAAGAACATGATATGAATATTCATTCATTCATTTTCTACCGCTTATCCGAATTCTCGGGTCATGGGGAGCCTGTGCCTCTGTGCCTGTCTCAGGCATCATCGGGCATCTAGGCAGGATACACCCTGGACAGAGTGCCAACCCATCACAGGGCACACACACTCATTCACTCACACAATCACACACTACGGACAATTTTCCAGAGAAGCCAATCAACCTACCATGCATGTCTTTGGACCGGGGGAGGAAACCGGAGTACCCGGAGGAAACCCCTGAGGCACGGGGAGAACATGCAAACTCCACACACACAAAGCGGAGGCGGGAATCGAACCCCCAACCCTGGAAGTGTGAGGCGAGTGTGCTAACCACTAAGCCACCGTGCCCCCATGATATGAATATTAAAATTATGAAAAGTGTATAAAATGACGTGAAGGCATAATTCAGAATCATTTCTAAAGTCAAAAAATATAACATTTAAATATTCTGTTTCATTTTTATATCTGAAAAATTACCCGAAAACAATTTTTATAGGATTTTGTCTTGTTCAAAATAAACATCCTTCTTTATATAGTTTCTTTCTAATCAGGAGTTTCCTTCATTGACAGAACCTTATAGTGAATAATAACTTGTGTAGTGTTTGCTCATCAGATACAGTATGTGCTTCTGTTTAAGTCAGCGGTGTCCAATCTTAGGCCGGTGTGGGTGCAGTTTTTCATTCCAACCAAGCAGAAGCCACACCAGAGCCTACTAAAAGCCAAGAACAGCTGATTAAACAGGTGGAATCAGGTGTGGCTTCTGCTTGGTTGGAATGAAAATCT
>NC_062524.1:21862054-22059554 GCF_022655615.1 Tachysurus fulvidraco
GTCTGTGGAAAAATATTACATTTACCAATAATGTTCTAAAATCATCTAATAGCAATACTTTCATCAGAGTAGAATGAGTGTGAAACAGTTGCTGACATTGCTGACCGGTGTGAAGGGGACTAATGTGAAGTGAAGTTACAGTATAACTTTTACAACACAGTTATGGTGATTTATCATATTCCAGTTATTGCATTTCTCGAACGGACAGTTTTTTTTAAAGTATTTACATTTAATAATGTGGAACATCCACAGTACAGCATAGTTCACCAGAAAGTCTTACCCTTGTTGCTGATTTTTTAGTTATTAGATAGAACTACTTTATGTGGATGGTTTGCCATATAATTTCTGTTATTTATTTGTTATTATAAAAATTATTTAATTATTTACTTATTATATAAGTATTTAATTATAAAATTTATTTATAACTTATAATATTAAATTATTATTAAATAATTATTATTAATAATATTAAATTAAATTATTTATAACTTATAATATTTATAACTTATAATAAGCCTATTAAGTGATATACTGATATGTTTTGTAGTAAATACTCTGAAATCTTGATTGTTCTTTGAATTTTGCAGAACATCAATTTGACTTATTTATTTATTTACTCATTGGCTTATTTACTTTATCTGAGTCATATGACATAGTTGACTTTTTCATTCTGAATTACAGACAGAAAATCATCTTAAATAGAAGTAGAAGAAGAAGACGCAGCTACGGTCTATGGACTACTATGTTCTATGTACAGTGTGTCATTTATTTATAGGTTTAAATGTAAGTTTAGTCAGTTAGATATTATATAATATGTTTATGCTAGTTAGATTTTTGTCACTAATTATAATTGAGAAGATTTCTTGAAAAGTGAGAATTTCTGTGGAACAGAATAGAAAAGAAAGCATTCACTTTGTATGAGCTACTTATTCATCTGTCCCCTTTACAGTTTTTATTGCAGCAGTAAATAGAGAACATTTTAGACATATGCAAAATCAATGTATTGTGAAATGCTAAATAGTCCTAAAGTTCCTTTATAATTATGAAAATTATTGCTATTAAAAAAGACTCATTGATCTCTGATTGTCATATCATAAATCCAGCAAATGTCTCTTTTCACAAATATTAGGTCTTACTGAGTCTAAAATGAAACCCTGTCAATAATCAATCTTTTAGTTTCAAGATTGTATGGTTTATTTAGCACCACAGTGGCCAGTCCGTCTGCTGTTGCTGCTGTCAGGGGAAGTCCACTTCAAAGCCAAGCAGCTTAAAATGGGCTGTTTTGCAACAGGTTGGTTACATGCTTGAAATACACCATCACTTCTCCCACTTGCTGATGCTCAGTGAGCTCAGCCATCTGTTACATCTGTTGAAGGTAACTGCTATCAGAGGAGTTTAGCACCAAGGACATAGGTGACCAAATGTGGAAGTTCATCATCTGTTTGCAGCAGGGGACGATGGAATGGGTGGAGTGCCATTGTCTTGGATCACTAGATGAGGTGGTTCAATTAACTAGGGCTAGTGAAAAATCTAAAAATCCCATATCACAGAAATTGCCAGGTTGCCAAATTCATGTACTTTTGGTGCATTGAGAGGTCTGGAATAAAGTGTGCCATTTGTGAAAAATAAAAGTTGAAGTTTTGACAGACAGCCAGAAGAGGGCACCAAAGCCCACAGCAAAAAGCCTTTTGACGTGATCCTGAAGAGCCTCACATGTGAAATAAAAGGCAAACTAGCTCAGCTTACACATTTCTGTTGTATGGTGGCCAGAAAGTAACCTGAAATCCAGTGGAGAACAGAATGAGTTTGCTCATAGATCAACATCCTCCCGTAGATGTGCTTCATAAGAGTTGAGAAGAAATGCTGAACAAAACGAGACAAAACCACACTGTTGTTGCTGTTAAGCTTAAATCTTAAAAAAACTTTTACATGATCACTGTTCGAAAAAAGTGACATCATACTGTATAACTGGGTTGTTGTTACCAAAGACCTGAGAACATTATGCCTCATATTTTGCCAGCACATCACTTTTGTCTTGAGCTTAAACTTGGACTTGAGATTCTGTGACCAGCTTAATATTTTTATTTTTTTATTTTTTTTATTCAGTTTCTTTAAGTGGAAGTGGTATAAACTGAAAAGTGATTGTGTCTAAGAAATAGGGACGATATAAATAAAAGGAAGCACAAACAACAACATTCTACACATGTACACAGGGTTCTGTAGTTATATTTTACATTTATTTTGCATTAATCTAAGCACTTGGAGCATGATTCTATGTACTGCATTGCTGCCACATGAATGAGCTTAGCTCTCATTCCAGTACATCCTGAAAAAGCAAATAACTTTTAGATCCTGGAAAGCTTTGACTTAACGTAAAATACCACTTTCTTAAAAAAATTCTGGTTGAATGCCGAAAACCCTGAAATTGGATTCAAGACTTGAATATTACACAGTGTTTCTAAATGAACAATAATTGAATTACTATTTAATTACAGATTATTTAACAGTAAAAATATTATTATTGACAACAACAACAACAACAACAACAACAATAATAATAACAATAATAATAATAAATCAAACATTATCTTTGAATAAAATTAAATATTAACTACACTTTGAACATTTTCTTTCCCAGTGTTAGCCTGATTCTGTCTGATCTCAGCAACCCTATCATGAGGGAAAAAGTTCTTTAAAGGTGTGTGTTTGTGTGGGGAAAAGTTCTTTAAAGGTGGAAATATATATATACGTTTTACAACTATATAATACTATATATTAAACTATTTATATTATACTCACTTGTCAGTTTATTATGTACAGATTCCTTGTAGATACACTTATTGGCCATCAATGACCTCTGCTTGTAGTCCTTCTATTATTGTGCACTATACACCGTAAATGAATTACTGAATAGCAAATGACGTTTTTTTTAATAGATTAAATCTGCCATTTTCCAGTCATCCATATTTAATGTTCATTGGACAAAAAAACACAACTGTAAACTGAAACTTAGTAAGGGTGAGAAAAAAAGAGTATTTCTATTATTTCTTCTCCTTCTCATACTCACACTGCTACTACTCGTACTACTTTTACTACTACAAGTACTACAAATAATAATAATAATTTTTTTGCGCCACCCTGTTCATATGGATAAACTTTGCAAACAATCTCAGATTTTTGTCCTGTACATGTATTTTTAAGTTAGTGTAAATCGATTTAACCACTCATGAGTTACAGCTTTTTAAATTAATTAAGGTTCTTAATTGATTACTTGATCACTTACTACAATTACTAATGATCATGTTTTATTTATTGCTCAGGGGATTCCATTGCACAAACATTTCACATTGTTAGTATGAGTTAGTTAGTCTTATTTATATATATATTTTTAATTACATTTATGTAGACATATACAATGTATTACCTGGGTTAACAGAACGAATCTGTTAAGAGAATAAACAAGAAACAAACCAATCAACACAGCAACAAAACTCCCACTCACAACCCTCCCCAGAGGCCACAAGAAAAAAAAGGGTCTCCTCAAGAGCAGTCCTCTAATAAGGCTCTAAAGAGAATGTCCAAGATGTTACTGTTGGATTCTCAATTAAACCATTGGTCTCCAAATTTTAGAAAAAATTGTGTGATGGGGAGGTATGTTTCCATTTGAGGAGAATGGCACACCTAGCCAACAACATGATGAAGGCAATGACACTGTGCATTGTGGAAATAGGGAAACAACTTTTGAATTAAGTTTCTCACTTGAAGGAATGAAACAGATGGCTATTATGAAGATTAAATTGAAACTGATAAAGAAGAGAAGGAGGAAAATATTTATTTTTCATACAAGTCGTTCAGAGCAATAAGTGATTGTTTGAAACTGACATTTTTTTTTGTGCAAACCAAATTGGAGATAGATCTTTATAGTGTTAATAATTACTGGATTGTTCAAAATTTTGTGTGCCTCAAGGGGGAAGCTGGGGACACATTACAATGTAAGGAACCGGTAGAAGATATCTCTGTGTAACCAGGGCAGGCTAAAGGCACAGCATCTGAGGCCAACCCAGTAAAGTAATTTGGTAATGTTACAGGCCCAGAAGTAAATTTAAAAGTTTGGTAGTGCTAAACCCCTTTCAGATTTGGAAAGCTGTAGAACTGATTTTCTTATAAGACCTAGCTTGTCACTCCAAAGAAACCTAATTAATTGTTGGTCTAGATTAGTAATATAGCATTTATTCATGCAGACTGGGACATGTTGAAAAAGATACAAGAATTTCTGCAGAATAACCATCTTAATAAGATTCACATGGCACATTAAAGATAGGGAGTGGGAGCTCTATTGTATCTGGCAAAATCTAACTTACATGTGTACAATTCTTAATGTGGACCTGGGGATTTCCTATTCAGTATTGAATTAATTTCTGGATTTCTATTCGCAGTTGACCACCGTACTGTTTATCCACCTTATGCTTGTTGAGCACTGTTTCACTTGTTTTTTTCTAGTACAGCTCCCAAGGGGAGTGTCTTGTATCTATCAAAATGGACGTTGCAAGATTTAGCTGCTGTCTTTCCTTCAGATTGCACCTTCTACTCCATTTCTGCATCTGTAAACTCTAACTCTTAAATCTAGCTCTTCTATCCACTAACTTCCGAGACTAACACTCCCTATTGTCCCCACTTTCCATATTTTCCTAATGTGTTTGTTCACTTCTATCCAGCTGTATGTGTGTGTACAGATGCCCCAGCTGTCCTGTGCCTTGCTTAGTTACCTATTATACCTTATCTTTGTTTTTCTTTTAAACTCACCTCTGCCACCTTATCAGCTTACATTATAAGCTACCTAAGTAGCCACATTGCAACTCATATTTCTGCCTCTAGGTCTTCCAGCAGAAGTCCCACAACCATTATATCCTAAGTTAGGATCCATAAAGTCTTATTTCATGTACACTCTCTATTTACATCATACATCCTAAACGTATTATATATGAATTTCTTTACAGCAAAAAAACAATTTATTATGTTCTGGATCTAAGGGCAACACTGAAGGTGTAGAGTTGCCTAACGCAGAAGAATTTGTATCAGGCTCAAGCATGACAGACTCAGCTATGGAAATTTTGTCAAGGAGTTAAAGTGTTTATATTCTTACCCAAATTGAGCTTCAAATTGTTTTGTTAAGTGCGAACACCTTTCAAGGTCACATACCGATTCAGGGATTTACGACCTCAATTTTTTAAACCATGTAGAAAGACGTTGGTGTGGCTTTGGCTAGGGTCATTCCAGAGTGGGAGGAGATGGGGCAAGAGATAAATATAAACACTGTGGTGGTATGCAGCTGCCCAATAATTTGTCCAAGCAAAAAAACAATGTGGTCTACTTTGATGTGTATACAATGTCCCTTTTAGGAACTGCATGAAGCATAAAGGTGCTCACTTTTATTTTAGCACTAGATTTGACATAAAGACATATTGGCCAATCCAATAGTTAGTTGTAGAGAAAAAATTATATCGTTTTGGAAAGTTATTTGAATAATTTAAGAAGAATACAGACCTTTGGTATTTGACCTTTGACACTTTCCATTACAGGAGTCCACAACAGGCTCTGCTTGTTTGTAAGTTTAGGCAGATCATAAAGCATTGTTTAATGAGGAGGTGACATAATTCATTGTTTCCATGTCCACAGATTGTTAGCAAATGCTGCATCTTTAAAGAAAATTCAAGCTATATAGAAGAGGTAGATTTAAAAGCTTGAGCTTGAACTTGGCCTTGGCCTTGGCATGCTGTGACCAGTTTAATTTTTTGTTTGTTTGATTGTTTTCTTTTATTGAGTTTTATAATGTGAACATTGTATGTTTGTTCTAACTAGAAAAAGTGCTTGTTCTAAAGAAAACAGGACAATGTAAATAAAAAAGCACAAATGACACTTGTTGCCACACCTAGAGCTCTGTAATCATATTTTGCATAAATTTTGCATTAGTCTAGCACTTGGAGTGCAAGACCTTAGGAGCGCTGAATATACATTAACTAATCACTTTATTAACAACACCAACCAAATGCTACTAATGGATAGGACCATTTCCTTTGAGAACTTTCCTTTGAGATTCTGTGTTCATGTAGACATGATTACAATATTAATAAACAAATATTTTCCACCTTATTATACCACTTGCAGCAACAGGTTGTGATTCATGCTTCTAATGTAAATCTCGATCATCTATGAGATACAACATAAACCATGATTCATCAGACAACGTTTGTACAGTTTCACTGAGACCATGCCCACTGTAGCCTCAGATTCCTGTTCATGGCTGACAAACAGGAGTGGAACCTAATTTGGTTGTAGCTTGTCCACATTCATATTGACATGTTGTATGTTGCAAAATGCATTTCCACTCACCACATGTATAATGAATTATTGTTACTGTTGTCTTCTGTCATCTCATCAGCATGGTGAGATTAATGAATATTTTTCATTATGCAGATGTTTAATGTACATACTAACTAAATATTTGTACCTACACGATTTTATGTACTGCACTGCTGCCACATGAATGAGCTTACAGTAGCTCTTATTCCAGTAGATCCTGCAGAAACAAATAACTTTTAGAACTTTCACTTACCCAATGCAGATATCATGCAAAATACTATTTTCCTAAAAAAAAGAAGGCAAAACCTTTGAACTGGACTTGAAACTGGAACTAGAAAAAAATAGATAGAGCGAGAGATTAATGTGTTGTCCTGATATTGTGTCATTTTGCTTGAAATGATGAAACAGCAATAAACCAGATGACCAAAAAGAATGGTTGGTAATTCATCATATATATTTCAGTGACCTTTTGTATTTTTGCATTTGCTTTAGTGTAACACATTTCTGATGCTGCACAAAACCAATACTTGTATAATGTATTTCTTCATATATAAAACATAAATGGAACCTTTTTGCCAAATGTGTTTTAAAACTTTGTTATAGACTGTTGTTTGTGTTCAAGCCAATTTCCATTCCTTAATCAGATGTTCAAATGTTCATTTGCCTTTTAAATAGACTACATAATCGAAACCACTTTTTACAAAACTCCAGTAGACACATTCTAAAATCGACAAAGAGATAACTATCTGTCAGGTGTCAAGCAAGGTAAGAAATCTCTCTTCACTGTCACTTTAGTTGGCTGAATACATTATATATTTTTGTATTTCATATAACTGAATATGATTCTTAACTGATGAATGCTGTATTGCTTTCTCAATTGACTGTTCTATTTCTTTCTTTCAAATTCTTTCAATTTGAACAGAAAATGAAAAACTCACAGAGACCCATGCTTCTTTTTTTAGGTAAAAAATGATTTCAATTAGCAAAAATATTTAGAATAGATTTAAAACAAATATTTTGTTAGAAATAAATTATTGATCAATAAGATGTAAATAATTAAATAATTTAAATGATATATTTTTTATTTTATTATATTTTTTAAATACTTATTAGATGTCGATACAAAATCTAATGTATAATATTAAAATATATACTTTTTCACAGGGATATTTATTTTCTCAATACAGTGGATACTGGCAAATCACCAAGGTAAAAATACCTGATATATATTTAATATTCAGAATTCTTCATTTGATCCCTACCTCTAAAGCTAAATCTGTGATATTGGCCATAATTTCATCTTCTAAAATTCTTTTACTGAAAATGACATTTAAGTATGGATTTTATCTAAAATTGTGTGTATGTGTGTGTCTGCTCTTTTTCCCTCCAGCCAATCTAGCCTTAGGAGGAATAGCAACTCAATCCTCTACATACGCTAGCAATAATGCTTATTATGCTATAGATAATAACAAAGAAACTAATGCAAATATCCACCCATGTACACACACAACTTTTGAACCTAACCCATGGTGGAAGGTGGATTTGTTGGTGGTGTATAAAATTAGCAATGTAATCATCACTAACAGAGGTGACTGCTGTCCAGAACGGATAAATGGTGCTGAGATCCACATTGGCAGCTCACTAATCAACAACAGCAACAATAACCCCAGGTGAAAATTTTTATTTTTATTTTATATAAAAATATCAGCAATAAAAAATAAGATTACTTATAGATATTATTATTACTTATATTTATTAATGCTTGTTATAAAATTGCTGACTATAAGTCATTGTAATTTTTAACAGTTTTATCATTTTACAATTTACAGAGAAATTAAATGTGACATAAGACATAATTTAATGTGGAATTATGTAGTTTTCACATGAATATAAAGCATATGTTAAGGTACCTTAAATGATATTTTACTAAATATATTAAATAAAATCAATTAGTGTTAAAGACTCTGTAAATCTGAAATATAAATCATCATGGAATGAATTTTATTCTCAAATCTGAAGGTTAAGGTGTTTAATTTTCTACAACAGCAGCTCTGACAGTAGTTTGGGCTTATATGAATGTAATAATTATGTTGGCTTTGTAGAAGCCAACATTCTGATTTACGTTATAAGCTTATTATTATTATTATTATTATTATTAGACAAAAATTTATTTTAAAAAATGCGGCCTAGGGCTTTCGAGCCACATGCACCAAATTCGGATATGTCATAGAAGTCTGAAGTTTGTTGCTCCTATTTTTCTAACCGATCGGAATTCCGGCATTCCCGGTACGGAAGCTCAAAGTGGCCTTTTTCCCATAGACTTCCATTATAAACTTTTGAGGTTTATAACTCGGCAGGTTTTCGAGCGATTTACACCGAACTCGGACAGGTTCTTCAGGACCTTACTCCAGACCAAATTTTTATTCCGGAGTTCCGACAGAATTTTCGGTTTTCCCGTAGTTGACGATCGAACATCCCATAGACTTGAATAGGGAATTCCGAAAAGTCCTCTAAGCTCTCACACACAATACATCCAACATTAAGCATTACATGTACTGTTCTATGCAGTATAATAAGTAGAATCCCATAATGACTGCAGTATTGACGTGAAATGTCCAAACCCTCAGTAGCCACTTTTTGCCAAAAGTATTGGCACCCCACCAGGTATTCTGGTGACGTCACTCGACACCACGTGACGTCATATGTAGCCCCGCCCCCAAAACAAGCGAAATTAAAAATTTGCACAACATGGACATGTGGCATATCAAAACACTCAGCACAATGAGGAAAACTGCCCCACGGGTATTCTGGCCACGTCACGTGACGTCACATGAAAATTAAAAATTTGCACAACATGGACATGTGACATATCAAAACACTCAGCACAATGAGGGGAAATACCTCACAGGTATTCGGATCACGTCACATGCTCATGTCTACTCACCTCCAAAGGTATTGGCACCCTAGCGGTCCAGTAGCTTTCAGAATCTTTCTGTCCACTCGCCTCCAAAATTCACCGGCCTTTGCGAATTCTTGCACTGTCAAAGCCAACATCAAAGTTTGTCACGACGAACTTTACAAATCTAGTTCTAATATGTTTTCATTCCTATAATTAAAACTTGTACTTATTCATGAAACACTTCAACTAGCACTTCCTTCCCTGTTTGTTGCATATATGTTTATATAATAAACAAACAAACAAACAAACAAACAAATAAATAAAACTGGATTAAAACGATATTTTAGACTCGTGGTATCTTAAGTATGTAACCTTGTGACCCATAGTTAATGTATCCAGTGATAGAGACTTAAGCAATTTTAGTACGTCGCTCTGGATAGGGGCGTCTGCCCAATGCTGTGAATGTAAATGTAACTTTGGATGATCTCTCTCTCTTTCTTTCTCTCTCTCTCTCTCTCTCTCTCTCTCTCTCTCTCTCTCTCTCTCTCTCTCTCTCTCTCTCTCTCTCTCTCTCTCTCTCTCTCTCTCTCTCTCTCTCTCTCTCTCTCTCTCTGTAGTTGTGCTGTTATAGCTAGTATTCCTGCTGGTGCTTCTGTAACATACACCTGCAATATGCAGGGTCGTTATGTGAACATCTTCATTCCCATTGCTGGCCAGGTTCTCGCAATCTGTGAAGTGGAAGTTTATGGGGTTGCAGGTTAACTTCCATATTCAATCTATGATTTCATATAAATGTAAAGTCAATGTAAACTTCACAACAGATGCTAAATATTAGATTTATTGACTTTTTTTATAGTCCCTGTTTCTAAGAAGGCATTTTTGAAATTGAAGTTTAACAGCAATGAAGATCTCAGCAACCCTACAGTAAGGGACACAATTCTTCAAAAGGTGAGTGTTTGTGAGAATGTAGACTCATTTTATTTGGTACACATTCTTTGTAGCGACACTCATTAGCCATTACTGACTGTAGTCCCTTTGCTTATAGTCCCTCTATGATTGTGCACTATTCACTGTAAATGAATTATTGCAAAGCACGTGACAGTCCTTTTTTATAGATCAAATCTGCCAATGTGCCGGTAGTTAATGTTCGTTGGACAAAGGAACCACAACTTGAAACTAAAACTTAGAAAAAGGTAAGAAATCTTAAAAGATTTTTTCTATTATTCGTACTTACACTCCTCCTCCTCCTCCTCCTCCTACTACTACTATTAATAATAATAATAATAATAATAATAATAATAATAATAATAATAGGGGGGGGCACAGTGGCTTAGTGATTAGCATGTTTGCCTCACACCTCCAGGGTTGGGGGTTTGATTCCCGCCTCCGTCTTGAGTGTGTGGAGTTTGCATGTTCTCCCCGTGCCTCAGGAGTTTCCTCCGGTTACTTCGGTTTCCTCCCCCGGTCCAAAGACATGCATGGTAGGTTGATTGGCATCTCTGGAAAATTTTCCGTTGTGTGTGATTGCGTGAGTGAATGAGAGAGTGTGTGTGTGTGTGTGTGTGTGTGTGTGTGCCCTGGGATGGGTTGGCACTCCGTCCAGTGTGTATCCTGCCTCGAGGCCCGATGACGCCTGAGATAGGCACAGGCTCCCCGTGACCCGAGAATAGTTTGGATAAGCGGTAAAAAATGAATGAATAATAAATGTACATGCCTTACAAGTTAAGTGTGAATTTTGTACGTAAATTAGGCACCACCGTGACACGTGACATGTTTGTCACTAAATTTGTGATTCTAGGTCCAAAATTCAAGGACTATTTCAGAGAAGTAGGGTTTCCGTATTATCCAAATTAGCAACAAATATAATTGGGCAGAGCTAAATAGTTATTGTGGCTTTATGGTTTAAAAAGAAATCAAGACATCTGTGGAACATATTAAGTTTACCAATAATGTTCTAAAACAATGTTTTAATATTTTAAAAACATCTGCTAGCAATACTAGTTTGCATCAAACTAGTTTTCAGTGTGAAACAGTTACTGGTGTGAAAGGGACTATTGCAAAGTGAAGTTATAACTGTTACCACAAAGTTATTTTGATTGATTATTTTCCAATTATTGCATTTCTCAAACTGATTACCTCTCATGCCACAACAATTTAAGAACAATAACAATTTTAAATTTTGCACTGAATGACATTTTCAAGTGTTTACATTTAATAATGTACAACATCCACAATACACGATAGTTCACTAGAAAGTCTCACCCTTGTTGCTGATTCACTATATATTTTTTTTCTCTCAAAAATAACAGCACAAATGTGCTCATTAGGCTTATGTGTTAGATATTAGTTATTTTATTAATGTATCTGAAGGGTTTGCCATATACAGTAAATGCATGTTCTTGATCATTATAAAAAGTATAACTTAAACTGAGCCTATAAAGATGTACTGCAGCCTTCTGAGCTCAGGTTCAAGAATACATTACTGCGGTATGTTTTGTAGCATATACTCTAAAATCTTGATATTCTGACTGTTATTTATTTATTCATTGGTTTAATTACTTTATCTAAATGATATGACTGAGTTGACATTTTTCATTCTGAATTACAGACAGAAAAGCACCTAAAATACAAAGAAGAAGAAGAAGAAGAAGAAGAAGAAGAAGAAGAAGAAGAAGAAGAAGAAGAAGAAGAAGAAGAAGAAACAGCAGCAGTCAAAGAACAATTACTACAGTCCATGGACACAGTCTATATGTATGTGATTTATTTTTAGCTTTAAATTTAACTTAAAAGTTGTATATTATATGATACAATTATGGTAGTTAGATTTTTCTCACTAATTATAATTGAGAAAATTTCTGGAAAAGAATAGAATAGTATAACAGAATAGAAAAGAAAGCATTCACGTTGTAACATCTGCTTATTCATCTGTCCCCTTGACAGTTTTAATTGCAACAGTACAGAACATACAGGTTTTACATAATAAGATAAAACAACTTATCGCTAAATTAAATGCTAAATAATTCTAAAGTTTCTTTATAATGATGATAATTATCACTATATTCTTTTTAATTATAAGCTTCTAATCTTGCCATAACACATAACGCAATATTAAATGTGTATATTTTACATCCTATTTTACATCCTTATATACCTTAAAATATCCTTGCTCAGAGAATTCCATCCATAATCTTTCACTAAATCCAAATAAGGAAATTGTCAATATGTTGATGCAAAATGTCCAGAAAGTCCAAATGATCTAATACTGGCTTGGGTAGTGTACTCTGATTGTGTCATTGATCTCTGATTGTCATTGTTCATATAAACAAGCAAAAATATAAGTGGTTTGGGAAAAGCTCACAGTCATTTTTAATATGTAATAGAGTAGTCCCTCAGCAACTGGACCACTCTGGTGGTCTTGGTTTTCAAGACTGACTTCTTAGTCTGGTTCTGTGTGAACATTAGAAAGGACAGCACAGTATATAACTTTGATGTGTACCCGATGCCCCATTTAGGAAGTGCATAAATCAAGGTGCTGACTTTAATTCAACAAAGAGATACTGGCAGATCCCCTTGACTGCCATGGCCTGGGGGAAAATTACTTTTTACAAACAAGTTTTTTTTCACAATGAACCCAAAAAAGACCCTTCCTTTTGGGTTTTTGGTGCCCACAAACTGCCTACTCTGTTTCCATCTGGATGACATCATTATTTATAGTAATGATTGGCAGTGACACACTCATAATCTAAGGGCTTTCCTGAGATAATTTTTAAAGGGTGGGACTCACAATGAACCCAAAGATAAGTGTATTTGCACTTGTGGAAGTACAGTGTCTGAGCCACTTGAGCCATGAGCAGGTCAACAAAGACCAAAATGTAGGTGTGAAAGGTTCTGGGGCTACTGTAGCTGGCTATTATTCTATATTTGATTAATTATTCAAATGTCACCAGCCTTTCTTTTTACCAGTGTTATGCAAATCCAAATAGAAAAATTACAATCTGTCATTTGCTTTAGGTAAGCAGGGTACTTTGGGTGCATTGAGAGGTCCAGAATAAAGTGTGCCATTTGTGAAAAATAAAAGTTGAAGTTCTGACAGACAGCCAAAAGAGGGCACCAAAGCCCACAGAAAAGGTTTTGGGTGTGATCCTAAACAGGCTCAAATTTGAAAGAAAAGGCAAGCTAGATTGAAATTCTAATGCAGGATAAGTATTCAGATCTGTTGCATTTCTGTTGCATGGTGGCCAGAAATGAACCTGAAACACAGAGGAGTACAGGCTCTGTTTGCTCATGTTTGGAGCAACATCCTCCCTTAATTATGCTTTATAAGCCTTGAGGAGGAAAGCTTAAGAAAACGAGACAAAACCACACTGTTGTTGCTGTTAACTGTAACCAATCTTCAACAACTTTTACACAATGACTGTTTGAGATCAGTGACATCATATAACATTATGCCTCATATTTTGCCAACACACCACTTTTGTCTTGAGCTTAAACTTGGACTTGACATTCTGTGACCAGATTAACATTTTTGTTTTTTTGTTTTTTTATTCAGTTTCTTTAAGTAGAAGTAGTATGAACTGAAAAGTGATCGTGTCAAATAAATAGTGACGATATAAATAAACGGAAGCACAAACAACAACAGCCTCCACATATAAACAGGGTTCTGTAGTTATACAGTATTTTGCATTACTCTAAGCACTTGGAAGATTTACAAGTCTCTGCATATACATTAACCAATCAATTTGTTAATAACACCATACTAATGATACCAACGGGTAGGACCCTTTCCTTTGAGAACAGTCACATAATTGAATTATACATAATTTGTATACAGTAGTTTCATTGAGTCCATGCCTACTGTAGCCACAGATGAGGCACGAAGCCTACTTTGGTTGTAGTCTGTCCAACTTTGACATGTATGTTGCAAAATTCTTTTCTGCTCACCACAGTTGTAAAGAATTATTATTACTGTAACTTTTTTGAAAGCATTTTCTTCTGTACTCTCATCAGGTGAAAAAAAACATGACATCATTATTGAGATTAATGACACAGATTTTCAAAATTGATGGTTCATGTGAATACAACTGAAGCTCTTCTGTAACCGCATGATTTTATGTACTGCACTGCTGCCACGTGAATGAGCTTAGCTGTTATTTCAGTACATCCTGCAGAAGCAAATAACTTTTAGATCTTGAAAAGCTTTGACTTGCCTAATGCAGAATACCATTTTCTTAAAAAGAATTTTTGTAGAATGCCAAAAACCCTGAAACTGAATTTAAGACTTAAATATTACACTGACGGTGCTTTAACAGTTAAAATATTCTTATTGCCAAAGATAAGAATTATTATTATTATTATTATTATTATTATTATTATTATTACTACTACTACTACTACTACTACTACTACTAATAATAATAATAATAATAATTTATGTAGCACCAAATGTAGCACCAAATGTCTTCTTCAAATAACACATTTTGTCACTGGTTTCTGGTATGGACCAAAATGCAAGACACTGATCAAAGTTGAACCTTATGACCTTTAATGAAGATTGGCTTGATATGTAGTTTACATAGAGAGCTTAATTAATGCTTGCCTATAAAGCCTGCTGCATATAATTCTTTGCAATTTATTAACAATTCTTTATGAGCATTTAAAACTTTATTAAGACCTAATGTAATGTGGAATTGTGAAGAATGATTATTTCTTATACATAATTATGTATATCTTAAAGCCGTTTAAGACATTTTTAACATTTTTCAAGAAATACAAAATACAAGAATTGCAAAATATTTTAAACAAGATTAATTAATGTTTTAAACATAGTCATTTATATATTTAGCACTGCAGATTTAAAAACATTGTACCCTTTGTCTGTGAAGATTATCAGTAATAAAGTATTGATTGATAAATCTAAAAGGTCAGGCTTATTAAATCAATACATTCATTCTAATATTTGAACATGTATGTAATTAAAACCTATAAAAGGACTCGTATGTCAGATGAAACCCATGAAAAGGCCATGTATATGTAGAATATGTAGAATACTGCAAGACATATGTTCTTATTAATTTTGTCTTATTAACTTATTGTATACAGTTTCTATAATCTATGGCATAATAAGAACTAACTTGTTTGACAGTCCTTCCACAAAATAAACCTTAAGAATTATGGTCATTCTTTCTAAATTTTTTATTAAAATTTGAAAAAAAATTTTGCAAACCTTGATTAAGAAATAATCAACATCGGACTGGTGATAACTTTATTAAGCTTTACTGTCTTTGAATACACATTAAATATTAACTTCATATTAGGTAATATTAGCTTACCCCACTAGTGTTCTTCTTTTAACCTCTGTAGACTATCGTTATCTCTAGCATACTTGCTGGTTCATGTTTATTCCCAGTGATTATATATTTATAATAGAAAAATATAAATATTCTCTATTAAAATAGAATCGATATATTAAAAAAATTATATAAATATTAAGAAAAAACAAGTTTCAATAGTTTCTGAATATCTGCATTGTTGACTATGACTTTTGTAGTCCCTGTTACTAGGAAGCCTTCCTGAAATTAAAGTTTAATAGAAGTCAGGATCTCAGCAACCCTATCATGCGGGTTCAAAGTTCTTTAAAGGTGTGTGTCTTTACTATATATATACATATATAATCCCAAGGCCTAAACAAAGGCATAACAGCATTGGACTCTAGAAGAGACAGGAACTCTAGCAACTCCTCTCCCTTCAGATCATGATAGATGGTTCATGTTGGAATGCTGGCCTGCCCCAAATTTTCCAGTTCAACGTGGGACCACTCCAAGCCAATTAGAGGGTCCTGAGAAGGTGTGCTCAACCACCGGTAATGGGCCCATGTCCCTATCGCTAACTCCCACTAGGGATGCTTCATCATGGTTGACCATAGGGGCTTCAGACACCACATAAGCCATACCCCCATCTTCAGATTCTATCTCATTCCCCAACAGTTCAGACAATTCAACCTGGCGGGGGGATATCCCCCGAGGCTTTAAAAGAAGTTAGACTCACCAGTGGCCTGGTGTGGAGTTGTATTATAACAAAACAACACCTGTGATAGACAAGATGCCCAATCCCACTTTCTTCCAGTGGGCAAGGTTCAAAGGAAATTATGCAAAGTCTGATTGAACCTTTCACACTGACCATTACCAGCTGGATGATAGGAAGTGCTATGGGAGTTACCCACCTGGAAGAGGCTACACAACTGCTGAATCAAGCTGGACTCAAAGAAGTACAAAGCAACAAGATGCAGTTTGGCATCTAACCAGAAGTGCAATAAGTAGCAACTGCAAGAAGTACAGTATTTACAGTATGCGTACAGTATTTACAGTATGAGCAGGATGAATATGCTATGGATATACAGGCATGGATATACAAAATATACATGTTGGGTGCTATAAACAAGAAATATACACGGTGTTATATATCAACAAATATGCAGGTGCTATTGACAAAGACAGAGTTTAGGCTAGGATCAGGTTGAAGATAAAAACCTCTGCAAGCTGTCCTGCACATGCTCTAAGCACATGCACAGGGATGCCATCCTCAGCCTTGTGCAAGGTTCTGCCCAGTGCAACATATATTTCAGAGCATCTGGTTTTAGTGTCCGTCTCACTGTTGTAACTGTTGAAGCGAGCATAAAAGTCATTCAGCTAGTTCAAGAATGAGACGTCTGTGGTTGATGGCAAAACTTGCTGGTCTTATAGTCACTGATGGCTTGGATTTCCTGACAAATGCGTCTGGGGTCAGAGATGGAGAAGTGTTGCTCTACCTTTAGCTTATAGCAGTGCTTGGCCTTTTTTGCTCCTTTTCCACCGAGGCAGATCGAGTGCTGGTTCGGAGCCAGAGCCTAGTTTAGAACCAGTTCTTTCTGTTTTGACAGCCAAATCACTGGCTCCAAACCAGGAAAAGTGGTTCTTAAGTAGCACCAAAACGTTGCTGGTCTAGACTTAAGAACCGCTTGAGTTAGGGGCTGTGGGCGGGGCTACTGTTAGCGCATTTGATAATGCACCTTAAGTATACTAATGTTTAATACACTTTTACTTTACCGCAATATGATACATTATCAGCACACATGATAGTAGGTAGCTACATGCTAAGGCTAAAGTTTTTTCTTTGTTAACGATAAAATAACGTTATGTACTTTATCGATTACAACCTCCATTTATACAGGTTACACGGAGCTGCACGTACACGTTTTATTCGCCGCGTTTGCCAATGTAGGTTCACAAAGCCATGAGCATTAACAGTAAAGCAACATCCACCATTGTTGTTGTGTTTGTGTTTGCCGCTGCTGCGCTAACATTGCTGGGACACGTGACACGTATACAGTGATGTCACACTTGGCGCTGTGATGGCTCTCTAGCCAGTGGAAAGGAAAACCGGTTCTTAGAAGGTTCGCCAGTGGAACCAACTTTGAACCAGCACTAGCACTAGCTCTGAACCAGCACCCGGTTCTTTCCGGTGGAAAAGTGGCATTTGATGTCCCTCGTCCGGTTTGCTCTGGTAGGCCCGTGCATCACCTGAACCGAAGGCCGTGTCACTGGCCTGCGGCAGGAGCCATACCTCCTTGTTCATCCATGGCTTATGATATTGGTACATGGTGATCTGTTTCTTGGTTGTAACACTGTCAATGGCAGTATTGATATAATCCAGCAGAGAGGAAGTGTAAATATTAATGCCCAATAGTCCAAAGGTTTGTTTCCTCTTGCATTGTAGGAAACGTGCTTTAAAAAATTTAGGGAGCACTGTCTTTAAGATTGAGTTATAAAAATCACCTGAAACTATATAGGCTTGGCATTATTAGCATCTGGAAGGACTTATACTGCAGTAACAATAGTGGAAGTGAACTCCCATGGCAGATAAAAACATTTATCTACATTTAACCATGAGAAATTCATTACTAGCTTGATAGCATTGTCGGGTATGATGCCATTGAGCCATGTTTCAGTGAAAATCATGACATTACACTACATAAGTCTCTTTTTATTAAGTTGTATGCCATCCATTCTGTTCACCAGGGGTCAGACATTAGCAAGGAAAATGCTGGGTAAGGAGAGTGTGGTGTTAGCTTTAGCACAGACTTTATCCCTCTGCGCTTCCCTCGCCCTTGTTTACAGTCTCAATGCTATCTGCAAGCACTTCCGTCCGGGCCAGGAAGAGTTTGTAAACTCCGGTGGTCTGGAGATCTCATGTGTGTTGAGGATTGGTGATAAAACTGTCAGAGTGGCATAGAAAGATATCCAAAAGTTCCTATCAGGTGTATGATATTAAAATTAAACTGTTCTGTACAAACAGACTCAAAATGAGCAGGAAAATTACTGCAAACTTGCAAAATATGGAGCCCCGTGATGCTCTCACCATTTTGGCCTTTCTATTTGGGCAAGAGGCCAACAAATGTATAACTATGGGTCACTGGTGCAAAATCTTTAGCTTCCTGACACCTTTAACACTCCTGAACCCAGAGGGCAACATCGGCGGACAAACCAGGTGAGTAGCACTCGCTGATGTACCAACTCAAGTTTTGTTCTGTACCTTGGTGTCTACGGTGCTGATGTAACTGGTTTACTAACTCAGCCTGTAACATCACCAGAAGCACTAATTGAAGCACTACTTCACCACCAGCAGCATGAAAAAACCTACGATACAATAGGCCCTCTTTTTCCAACACACAGTCCCACTACCTAAAAAGTGTAGCCACCGACTTTGATAGAGATCATCACTCTTGTGGCTCTTGACGTTGTCCACACTGTTAGGACTTTAGGGCTTCCTCAATGACTGAGCCACTTTGCTTGGGTCGGTTGCTACCACATGGGGTGAAATTACGTGTCCCAAATACCTTACCTCCTCCCGAAAAAAGGCACAATTCCCCAGTTTTACCTTGTGGCTGGCATTTTGTAGAGGACCCAGCACCATCTTCATCTGCTGCAGAGGAAATTATATCATCCACATAGAGTAAAACAGATTGGTGTCACCAGTCAACAAAAAGGCATTCGTTGGAAAGTGCTTGGCACGTTACAGAGGCCAAATGGCATACAATACCATTCAAACAGCCCAAAAGGTGTACACAAATCATTCTTGGGGCGGTCAGAGACCTGATTATAACCACTGGCCAGATCTAAAGTAGAAAACCAATGGTCACCTTTCAATGAATCTAACATTTGCTCAATATGAGGCAATGGAAAAGCATCTTTTCATGTTTTAGATTTAAGCTGCCAATAGTCCACACATAACTTTGTTGATAGCTTTGTCAAACTGGAATGTCATTAAGTAAGGGGATCTCATGAAAAAGAAGGATGGTACAACCTAGATTTCCTTCATGACATGAGAACAGATTGGGGCGTTCCTCTATGATGTCACAGACACCATTTTTATAGCCTCAGAACAAGAGCCCAATTTAAAACCCCACCCCATCATTTATCTAGAGGGACAATACTGCTATATGTGGTGGTGAAAGTGCACAGTTTTGGTTACTATGAGAGAGTCCTGCTAACTGCACCAGAATGTGGCACTGTTTAGTTGGGGCATGTTACACAGGTTGAAGTTACAATTGCACAAAGGGACGAAATGGCGTTTAGCCCAAATCTATACCTTGATCCAAATATCTTCTTTTAGAAGTCTGACTATGCCACTGCAGGAGTTTCACCCAGGGAACTATTAACAATATCCCAAAAAGGATATTATGTCATACAAATTTGCTACTATTATAAAGATGGTGGACGAGAAGTGTGAGTACAGTTCCAAAATACAATCTTTATTTATATGCAAGTAATCTAATAAAAAAAAAAATCTTAAAACACTTAGGCCACAATGTTACATGTTACCAATCCCCAAGGCGAACACACACACACAGAACAAAAGGAGTTGAAAAAAGAGGTGCAACACTTAAAATAAAACATTAACAAAATGCCGGGCTGAGGACCCCAAGGGTAAGAAGCGATCACTTAAGTTCACAAGCTCACATCAAACCAGCACACCCAGTGTACGCAACACGCATGGAAGAAACCACCACCTGAAAAGGGAGAGAAGATCAGTGGGCACCTCCAGTCACTAAAGCACAAGAAAGAATAATCAATAAATAAACTTACAGATTCAGTCACAAAAGAAAATACTTCAATAAAGAAAAACAAATCCCCTCTAACAGACTTTTGCAAATAATATGACCATGAATAAGAAAACCCCACCATAAAATTACTTTCCATGGGAAGCAAACAGCCTATACTGGTCACTGATACTATGGATGCCACTCCCCATGAACATGCAAAATGAAGTAAAACAAACAAAAGGAAAACCAGACAACAGCTTCCTTCACGAATGGCAGTAAGACGACAACATTATCACTGTATTAAGCCGAGACACTGTTATAGCCGCCACACGTGCCGGCGTACTCGCAAGGGAAAAGAGACGCGAGGGCAAAGCTATGATGATGTCAACGGCATCCCCAAATGGTGTGATCCAGTAGTCCATGTTGTAAGCGCGACAGGAGATATCGATCAAAAAGGCAAAAAGGAGGAATCCACAGTAAATGTAGACAAAGAGCATCAGATGTTACTATTAGTAAACAATAAGCTCATAGCACAAGATTAAGCTCTAAACATACTAAAATATCTCCATTCTTAATAAAAGAACTCCATTCTTAAAATCCAGAAGGTTCAATACTAGTGTTTAATAAGTTTAGTAATTTTCTAGTTTTTTACTCTGATTGTTAGTCTTCAAATAAATCCAGCAACCTATCTTTCCAGAAATATCATGATTGATAAGGTCTTAATTAAAACTGTCAATATTCCATCTTTTTGTTTCATTGTATGGTTTATTTAGCATGACATTGGCCAGTTCGACTGCTGTTGCTGCTATCATGGGAAGCCTAGTTCGTAGCCCATCAGCTCTTCATCATGAACCTGCTAGAGACCTTGGACTTAGAATGGGCCATTTTGCAACAGGTTGGATGTGCTGCCCGAAACAGCACTGTCACTGCTTCCACTTGCTGATGCCCAGTGTGCTCGGGGACCTATTTGTATTTACTCACCGTCTTTAAGAAAAGTGTCTGCTCACAGAGGAGTGCGGTACTGAGGACGTAGTTTACTTAATGGTGCTGGGGCAGTTCATCATCCAACTATGACAGGGGAGGATTGAATGGGTGGAGTGGCACTGTCTGGCTTACCTGATGAGGTGATCCATCTAGCAGAGGGCATTGGCAGCGTATGACTCTTGTCCACACTCTTGTAAGTTTATGCCTAATTAATCAAATGTCACCAGGCCCGGCACTCCTTTCACTGCTGTTTTGCAAAAAAATAAAAAATAGAGAGAGAAGCTGTCATTTGCTTCAGTGAATACATTATGGTACATTAGATTAGGTACATTAAGAGGTCCAGAATAAAGTGTGCCATTGATGAAAAACAAAAAATGGAAGTTGTATTGAACAGCTAAAAGAGTGTACCAAAGGCCATTTGGATTTGACTCTTAATAGGATCAAAAGTAAAAGAAAAATTAAAGTAACTTAGCGAACACAGGAAGGAGATTCAAATTATAAAGGAAGTAAGAATTTATTGAGATTAATTTGCAAATATTGCTTCCTAGGTCTGAAAGATCAAGCTAGAACCGTGGTTCTTAACCTTGTTGGAGGTACTGAACCCCACCAGTTTCATATGCGCATTCACCGAACCCTTCTTAATTGGAAAAATAAAATATTATACATGTGAATCCATATTGTACATTCGTCCGACCACTTTCTTTTTTTGCTCGACATGAAGGGATTAAAATTACCATTTGCTGTGCTACTCCCCACTGTATCAAGCGTGAAATGCTTCCAAATCAGGGACATGCATTATTATTACATAATAGTTGTTTGTTATTTCCATGGAGAACACAATATTGGATTTGGATTTGGCTCGGTTCGGTGTGGATACCGATCGAAGGACTTTCATAAAAGAACACTTGAATGACCAAAAAGGAGAGCAGAAGTTAGGAAAGTATTAATTATATACACTCTGTTTATTATAGGCTGTAGAAATATTACTTATGACACAGAGTTCATGGATAAGGTGAATAATCTGATTAACATAAACATTTTATCTTAAATCTCCTTATGAACTGAAAGAGCAGTGTGAAATTACAACCCAGTCTCATGGCAGTTCGTGACATACAGTAGGTCACGAAATGTTGTCTATTTGATTCGTGTTCGTGGACACGAATTTCCCTTACTTTCGTGTTACTCAGCACAACTTTTGATCTAATGAATTTCAATAGGAAGCATTTTTCGTGTCTGCAGCACGTTTTTCTTTCTGCCACTCGGAAGCATTGTTATGGCTCATTTGTTATTCGTTTTTAAACTTTAAGCACTACATTACACAACATTTAACCAGGAGATTTTATCCTTGTTTTTATTGCTTTATATTCTGTAGGTTAATAACCATTGTGCTATGGTTTCTTTTCTGAGAAAAGCCAGGAGACTGGGTTGGAAATTGAGCTTTCCAGACACAGCAGGGGAGAGAAAGAAGAGCTAGGTTTCCTAGGTAATCAGTTGGCAATAGAATGCTTCAGATTATCCACAGTTTGGAGAATTCTTGAATGTCAAAAGGAAAGAGGATGTCCAAGATAAATAGTAACCCTAAAAAGAATGCATCTTATCTATATTACCAGTGAAAATAAACATTTGGTGGAAAAGGAAAATCTCAGCAGAAAGATATGAGCAGATTGCCTTACTTTTATAGAATATGTATCCCACATAATGAAGCTGATGTCAGCCTACTTATTGGTACCAATAATTATAAATCTATTGAGCCCTGGTGGGTTACAAAAAAGTGGTTACAGACCATAAGCTATGAACACAGACCTACTGTAAAATGGGTCATCAGTGGACCAATAAGGAGAGGCACCATTTGAGATAAGGAAGGTTTTATAGTAATTGTTTGCATAAACTTTGCATTGCTCAAAGCAGATGGAGCATGAGATTTTACTTGTTTTTATGTATACCTTAACCAGGCACTTTATTAATAACACCATACTGATGATACTAATGGGTCGGTAATTATCAATGCATGGGAAACATTCCTTTGAGATTCTAGTCCATGTAGATATTGACAGCAATACATAATTGAAAGAAAATATTTTTCACATTATTATATCACCTGCATCAGCAGGTTGGGATTCATTCTCAATTCATTCTCTCACATAGTCGATGCTAGTTTCTGATCAACTACATGTTACAACATAAATCATGTTTCATCATATCAGACACCATTTTTGCAGTTTCAATGTGTTCATGCACACTGTAGCCTCAGATTCCTTGTCATGCCAGACAAGGAGGAGTGGAACTTAATTTGGTTGTGTTAGATTTTCCTTGAATTTGGCTGCACGGTCGTTGGGTGGTTCAACAACGTACTAGAATCCTTCTAATTACGTAAAAGAAAAGTAAGCTGAACCAAGTTCAGGGAAAAGTGTTTATTGAAGACAATTGTGTAGCATCGAAGTCTTCTGGAACTTAACCCAAAGGTACTGTCTGTGTGACCAGACTTTATACCTGGTAACAAATTGCTTTCATACAATAGACAGACACAGTTAGGGCCTCCTAATAAGGAACTTACAATAGACAGGACAGAAGGCCATCCTGTGTATTGATCAGTTGATTGCTTTACAGATAGCCCATTATGTTAACTATGGGTAGAGCACAAGCACACTGTTTATATGTTAATTACAGGGGGCACAGCAACATCAGACGTTGATTACTTACTGTATGAATGTCATTTGGATTATGCATAAAAGAACTAGAAACAAAATCCTTCAGTTGTACATTCACTTGGACATTTTACTTGTGCTATAAAGACCATTTGTTAGTACAACCTTTCTGTTAGCTTGAACCATTCTAGCCATTGTATTATTCTCACCATTCTGTTTAAACTCAACAATGGTGAACGACCATGCCATTATCTCTGAGGACACTGAGATCACAATTTTTCACCCTTTCCGATGGTTGATGTGAATATTAAATAAAGCTTTTATTTGTAACTGCATTATTTTGTGTAGTGCAATGCTGCTACTGTACAGTATGAATGAGCCTAGCTCATGAATTTTCCTAAAAAAAAATCTTGAAGAAGTTAAAAACACATGAAAATGGTTACACATTGTTTAATTTCAAAGTTAAAAACATTTTAAATGCTATTTAATTACATATGCTTAAACAGTTAAAATTTCTTAAAGGAGAAATGACAGTAAATCAGATGACCAAAAGGAACGCATAGTGATTCATCACATGAATTTTAGAAAATTTAAAATCTGTGAAATTTTTGCTTATCTTTAGTGCAACACATTTTTACAACAGTTTTCATCAGACAAGGACTGACCCATGAGATATTTTCCATTTTTTTCAAACTAAAAAGAAGATTGTGTGATTTTAAAACATTTTATAGACTGTCATCTGAAGCAAACCTATTTGCATTTGTGTAAAAAAAAAAAAAAAAAGATTTGCCTTTTAAATAAAAAAGGCAGCTCAGAGTTGAACAGAATTGACCTTCTCAAATACGTCAAGCAAGGTAAGAAATCTCTCTAAACTATGCCTTTATTCAGCTTAATATATTTTATAATATTAACACAACAATAATATATTTTACATAATATTTGCATATAAATATAAATATATGTTATGTATATAAAAGTCTGATTATGATGAACTAGTTCATTGTTTCCTCAACTAGCTATTCTCATTTCTTCATGAAGCGCAGTTGAATATCTGAAGTTGCTATCTTTCAATTTAAACACAAAATGAATAATTCACAAAGGTCCATGCCTCTTTTTTTAGGTAAGAACTAATTTAAAAAAATCAAAAAGATATCAAGTATAGTTTTAAAACAAATATTGTGTTAGCATTTGTTACAGTAATCCATGTACCACCAAAATGATTTATTTAATATCTCCTGTAAATATTCAGAAAATTTAAAATAGAATTTATTTTTTCATATATTTTTAAAATACCTACAGTATACACAATATCAGATCCTATTACGCATCCTCCTAAGCCATAACATTCTCAAATATATAAAATTAAAATATATACTTTTGCACAGGGATATATATTTTCTCAATGCTGTGGAAACTGACCTATATGCAAGGTAAGAATATAAATTTCTCTATAAAATATTAATAACTGCATGGTACAAAAGGTGTGAGTTTCCTCATGCCTAAATTAATGTAGGGAAAAGTCTAATGACAATCTGATCAATTTGACCAAAAATTTAAATAAATTAAAAACTAATTGCAAAATAGAATAAGTTTCACTACTGTTCTCAGACTTTGACCCCACTGTTTTGTGTGTGTGTGTGTGTGTGTGTGTGTGTGTGTGTGTGTGTGTGTGTGTGTGTGTGTGTGTGTGTGTGTGTGTGTGTATTCTCGTTTTCCATCCAGTCGATTTGGCCTTAGGGGGAAAAGCAACACAATCTTCTTCATACTTTTTCTATGCTGCATCCTATGCTATTGATAGCAACAAAGAAACTAATGCATATTCCCACCCATGTGCAAGCACAAATCTTGAGAATAGCCCATGGTGGAGGGTGGATTTGTTGGCGGTGTACGACATTAGCAATGTAATCATCACTAACAGAGGTGACTGCTGTCCAGAACGGATAAATGGTGCTGAGATCCACATTGGCAACTCATTAATCAACAATGGCAACAATAACCCGAGGTGAAAAAAAACAAAACCATTAAAATATATATTTAAACATGTACATAAAGAATTATTACTTCAATAAAATCTGATTGGCAGGGACATTGTAAATGATCAAATCAAAGTTTTCTCAAATGGAAAGGTCAGATTAATTGTCTGTCAGTGTAGCTCTGACAGTTGTTCAGGCTTATATAATCCACTCATTCAGATATGTTCCCATTCCTATAATTAGACCTTACAGTATGAAGACATTTGTATGTTAGATGATACATGTGAACAGATTAAGGACAGAATACAGTAGATTACTGCAAAATATATGTAATAGGCTAACACACTTATTAAATTCAGGGTGAGAAAAAGAGAGAGTGTGTTAAGGGAACAGTTGCTATAATGTAAGGCTTATGAGGAATTATGTGTTTGTATAATTTTATTATACAAAATTAAACCTAAAAAATGATGTGCCATTCTTTAATAATTCTTTATAAGGCATTATTAACGATGGACCAACTTATTATTTAACATTGATTACCTCTCTATTATCTCCCCTGAACCAACCTCTGTAGATTATGTTGTTATCTCAAGCATCCCTGCTGGTGCCTCTGTAAGCTACACTTGTAATATGCAGGGTCGTTATGTGAACGTCATCATTCCTGGTCCTAGCCACTTTCTCACACTCTGTGAAGTGGAAGTCTATGGTGTTCAAGGTTACACTTTTATATTTAAATCCCAATTTCATATAAATGTAAAGTCCTGATCCATTTGACAACAGTTGCTAAATATAAATATTGATGATTTTTTTGTAGTCCCTGTTACTAAGAAGGCATTTCTTAGATTAAAGTTTAACAGCAGTCAGGATCTCAGCAACCCTATCATGAGGGACAAAGTTCTTCAAAAGGTGTGTGTTTGTGAGAATGTACACTCAGTTGTCAGTTTATAAGATACACATATCTTGTTAAACTCATTGACCATTACAGACTGCTGTCTTTCTGTTGTGCTGTATAATAAGTGCATTATGTGACATACTGTAAATGAAATATTGCATAGCACATAACAGTATTTTTTCTCCATAGATCAAATTTGCCATTGCTCCATCATCAGAATTTCAGGTCTCTTGGAGAAAGAAACCGGAACTGGAAACTGATATGAAGTGAAACTAAGGTGAGACTGCATCAGCAAGCTTAATTGTAACTTTTTAAAAATATCTACTGATACCTGATTAGCTAGTGACAGACATATATTTTCATTAATTTAGTCATCATGAGAATCTATTAAGGATTGGTACACATGTACCATACCAAATTTCAGCTTGATCTGAATACCAGTCCCTGAAAGAAAAGCTTTACTTTACTTTAGTCCCACTAGTCAGGTGTGAATCCATGTATGCACTACTGAGTTATAGCTTTATTTATAGCTTTTTTTAACCTTATTAGAGCTAAATAGTTATTTTTTATTTTTATTATTTAAAGAAAACGAGGATTGTAACAGCAAATAAAATCCTACCCTCACTGGTTGTCCTCTTAAATAATTGTAATTTCCATGCCATAGAATTGTTTATCATTGACCACATACCCAGCTTATTGCTTTCTAATTTCAGTTTAGCTAAATTAATCTTAGCTAATAATGGTCCGAATTAATGTTCCAAAACAGTGTTTCAATGTTTTAAAAAATCTGCTGTAATATGAACTACAGAATTCTGACTTTCATCAGTTTGACAGTTGTTTGCTTATTTATTTACTTATTTATTTTATGAGTCATATGACTTTCACCTTTGACTTTCCATTGACTTTCGCCATTCTTCATTGCAGGTGGCAGAAATCATTTTAAATATTTAAAAGAACAAGAGGTCAAAGAACAACAACAAAAATAAAGAATATCAACAATCTGTGTGAGATATGGGTATACATATATAACTACTAGCTAGCTAATCACATATACTTAATGTTTATTTAAAGCTATATTGTTTTTTTTATATTTACTGTGTGATTGATGGATGTATTTTAATGCTGCCTTGAGTGTTGGATTTAGCATGGTTAAGACTAGGTTTAAATTTAAGAAAATAACTAGTATATGCATTCAGTAGTATTTCTGTCTAAACAAAGATTAAAATAATTTAAATTAGCCTGATTGTAATAAATGCCCATTCATCTGGTCCACTTTACTTATTGCAATAGTACCAATAATTCTTTTTATAATTCAATTGACACTGTTGTACTTATTTAGCATGCTAGATATAGAATTATATGTAACTAAAATAAAGAAGTTCTAAATATGCAGACATAAGATAAAGTCCAATGTCCAGAATATCTCTGAAACTGTCAGACATTCCATTAGTCTCTGGGGATTTCTTCTTATTACTTCATTGCCAAAATCTTAACCATTTAATAATCTTGTGAATATTTGTTTTTCCCCCTCTGATTGTTAGTGTTCAAATCAATCCTGCGTCTCAGCTATCAAAATAAATATGATTACACTATGTTTTATACAGTAATTGTGTATAAAACCAAACACTGACTATTTTTATTGGATCACATATTTGCTGTAGTCAAATCTATATCATCCTTTGGATAGTGTGTAACTGTATACTCAGAATAATGTATCTTTCACCCTTAACATATAAATGAAATTATGAGCAAAACATTCTATACACAGAATAGGACAATTCACTCTCAATTCATCAGTGGTTGGTTGTGTTTTTTTTTTTTTTTTTTTTTTTTTTTTTTTGTTAAGTATCTGCACTGAAAATTAAATCTTAATATGGAGGAATGAAGGTTTCTACTGTTTTCCTTTAAAATTGACAAGTCTTTTCAAAAGCAGATGATCCCATTATCCTAACCTGAGAAACATGACATGCCCTTCATTATATGGAGGATGATCATTACAGGAATTTGGTTAGCTTTTTAAATTAGATTACATTAATACTATTTGTAATGACTTTTATAGTCACTGTACAGCCCATGCACACTAACCATGATGTGTCTGACGTAATGAAATAAAAAAATGTAAATTATCACTATTGCTCAGTCACTTAATTAGACAGGAATGTGATACAAAAAGAGACTTGATAAAGTGACTGGTCTGCTGCAGTCCAAGATATAAATAACAAATAACGTATGTGCTCTATTTAATTTTAATTTCATGGATAAACACATGAATATTTTCATATGGTTATACAAAAGTTTTAGGGACAAAAGAGAATGTAGGATTTGCCATTTAACTTTTTTAGTCAACCCCTGTATTGTGTGTGTGTGTGTGTGTGTGTGTGTGTGTGTGTGTGTGTGTGTGTGTGTGTGTGTGTGTGTGTGTGTGTGTGTGTGTATTAATTGCTTGCTGCCTATATGTAAAAGGGTGAAATCATTTGACTGGTAAATTTCATACTATACATTTCACCTAATATGCATAGGTCATATTTAGTTTTCACTCCAACATGGTTATACTCACACAGCAATTATTTCTAACATTATCGTTTGTCGAGTAATTTTGATTCAAATTGTTTCAAATGCTAGTGAGAGATTTCAACCTAATCTGGCAACCTGAACTGACGTCTCCACAGTCGTGGGACAAGCTCCTCTCACATAAGCTTCTCTCACATAAGAGGATTTGTACTGTACTGAGGTGTAAATTTCAAAGATTTAAATAACAAATCAAGGAAAGTAAGCAAATATTTCCATCGTATTACATTACCAGCAGCTTAAATGTGCTCTTGTTCATCCTCTTTTCTAGGTACACAGTGCAATTTTCTGAACATTAATTGCTTATACAAACACACAAACGTACTTACTGATGATTTACAGTAACTGGTTAAATATTTTATTTGAATCTTTTATAATAAAAAAAATATTATAAACTATGATTATAAGTAAATACTTGAAGACTTCAGCAGGAAGGAATTAGTGTTAAGTCTGTAATGAACAAATTAAAATGACCTATTAGTTCAACAGAAGCTCATAGTTTCACAATTCCACTTGAGTATAAACTGTTGTAGAAAGGACATTATTTACATTTACATCATTTGCTGTCCAGTGTCACCCAAATGAGGATGGTTCAACGTCTGAACCTCGTTCCTCTCAAGGTTTCTTCCTCATATCATCTCAGGGTGTTTTTCTTCTTCCCAAAATCACTGCAGGCTTGGTAGTTAGGGATAAATGTAGAATAAAAATTGTAAAGATTAAAATTAAAATATTTATCTCTGTGTCAGGTTTCTACTCTGCTTTGAGATTGTTATAAAAGCTGTATAAATTTAATTGAATTGTTACTGGAGTGAAGTTTGTTAATCTTTTGGGTCTGAAGGGATAGGATAGGGATTTGTCGGAACTCAGAGAGCTCGCCTCTGAGTTCATCTAAACTAAACTTTACTGTTACACTATAATTGATACGAATTAAACAATGAGAAGACTTTCCAAACCTGGATGAGAATGAGCAAACTTCTTTATTGCAGCCAATCAGCCAACAATTCCATTGAGCTCAAGGAAAAATTTCTAAGTCAAAAGCATTCAAATGAAAAACCCAAGCGAGTATCCCCCTGCAACCCAAAAAGTTCAAACAAAAAAAAAAAAAAAGCAAGCAAGCAAGAGCCCCCTCCCTCCAAAGGAAATCTCCTCAATATATACCCTGGCACCTCTAGGTGCCTTCTATACATTCAGGTAATCCCTCCTTTCTAAATTCCCCTTACTTTGCAGAATACACAATAAGACTTATTTCCCAGAAAAACAAGTCTGTCCTTTTAATTTATCAGAAAAACAAGTCTGCCCTGTTGTTTTTCCCGCCTTACTTCTGCATTGTTATTAAAAAAATATGCTTCACTGTTGATAAATGTTGTTAAAAATGTGCTCCAGAGATCTTCTTGTATCTTCTTATTCTTGAGTTATTTGCCACTCAGTCTTCCATAACACAGTCGTCTTGTGTATTAATCCTCTTTTACAGCTACAATGAGTAAGTTTCCTTATTTCATTTCTTGCTATTGTATATGATTTCTACTGATTATATAATTGATTGATTATATGTTAGCTTTATGAATGTGAATTATGATATTGGTTATGTTGTATTGCTGTTTTTGCTAAGCCTTTGCTGTTATAATGTTGCATTGTATATAAGTGGAGTTCTATGTTGACTCCTTAAGCTTACTCAACCTATGAGCTGAGCATTGTTATGATCTCAGTCTGTCACTTTCCAGACTGGGCTTAAACGCACATGCATATTTTAAGCCTTAGTTTCTCTATTTCCACTAAAGGTCAGGTTCCCCTTAGACCCTCAATCTCAGATTCAGCAGGTCTGTCCAGCTGGTCTCCTGATTCAGCTGTCTCGCTCTACTTGCTTCATGAGGCCTGTTTCAGCTGAACTCTTGATTTTCACATCCTCACTCATTGTTGATCAGAGAGCTCAGACTGACTAGGCCTGACAGCACTGAGTCTGGTTACTTTTACTAAGTTTATGATGGCAATAAACATCTTTTCTTGTTTACATCTGGCCTACAACATCGCCTAAATATGTCCTATGACACCAATTGTAATATTTTGCAAGGCTTAATACTTTACTTTGTTTATAGTATTGTAAGGAATAATTTTTACTAAGGTTTTTCACAACAGATTACATATAGTAAAGGAATTGGATTTATACAGGGAACAATATTACTAGTGTATTAGTTTGTATAAATTGTAGGAAGACAAATACAAGGAAGCCAAAGGAGTAATAGCGATTCAAGGTTATATGATTTGTTGATGTAGAACTCAGGGCTTTAAGTCTTTTAGCATGAGAGAAATCAGTGCAAAAGCTGTGCTTTTTTTTTTGCCACATATACATTACAGCATAGAAATTCTTTCTATGCATATCACAACTTCCAAAGTTGGGATCAGAGCACAGGGTCAGCCATGAAACTGTGTCCCTAGAGCAGTGAGTGTTACAGAGTGTTTTGCTCAAGGGCCCAACAAAGTTGGCAGTGCTGAGGCTTGTATCCAAATCCTCCTTAACCACTTGAGCCACCTCATATATCTGTAGAAATAATGTAATTCTAATGTTACTGTCAAGGAATGAATGCTACTTTGTACCACAATGCCATTGCATTTTCAAATGCTCAGAATGTGTCATTTAATATTAATTTTAAGTAATATTGAAATATATTGAATATTAACTGCTGTTGAATGGCAGATGTTCATATAAACAATGTACTAATTTCTCTATCTATCTATCTATCTATCTATCTATCTATCTATCTATCTATCTATCTATCTATCTATCTATCTATCTATCTATCTATCTATCTATCTATCTCTCTCTCTCTCTCTCTCTCTCTCTCTCTCTCTCTCTCTCTCTCTCTCTCTCTCTCTCTCTCTCTCTGCAGTTGTGTCATCAGTATCTAGCATCCCATCACCAGTTCTTTTTTGTCATCATGTAATGATGTCATTCATATGTAATCCTACCACCCTGGCGGATTAGAATACATGCTTAAATACATAAGTGGATTCAAATAATGCCAAATGCATATAGTTTATTTATATTTAATTCAATTATTAACAACTAAGCTCAAAAAACTTAACAACTTAAAAATTTATAATTAAAAAAATATTTGCACACACATACATAGTACAATTCAGTACAGTTCAAAGTATTGACTGAAGGATTTTTACATATGGGAAGATATCAATTTAATTGTTATTTCATTTAACTAGATGTATATTGCATATTTCCAGTACTTTTTTAAATAACACTTTCTGCTGTTTAGCAAATTACTTCAAAAACATTTATTTTGTCCTCCTGAATGAAACCCCCAGTACATGCATGCAGTTTCAGTAGCTTATTAATTCTCAGAATGTTACATTTAAGCCATTTGACAGACACCTTTATCCAGAGCAACTTATATTTTAGCTCATTTTATACAACTGACCAATTTAGTGTAAAGGGACTTTCTCAAGGGCCTAAAAGTGGCAGGTGGTATGGTGGACCTGGGATTGGAGCTCACAACTTTACAATCCCTAGTCCTAGCACCTTAACGACTAAGCTATCACACCTCAACACGTCCAGAAGAGACTGCTCACTATTGGAACAATCCGGCAAAAATTTTCCAAAGCTGTGTAATTATCTCTTTTTAACTAACTAAATATTTCATCTTAATTTATCGATTCAACCCACTTCCTTTTATGTGTAAGCTAAGCTAGTTTGCCTTTTTCTTTCAAATTAATATGAACAATGCTTTGTGCGCTGCCTCAAGCAAAAGGGCAAAGGTATTGATGGACCCATGTGATGTGCAAAGTCAACCAAACACCAAAGCTAGTTCCAGAAGAGGCAATATTTAACACTAACATCTTTAAATTCTCCAAAGAGCTTTCCAAACCTATATAATTTTTTTTTGCTTCAAATAACTCAATATTTAATTTAGAATTTTAATCATTTTTGGTATGTTATCTGAGCAATTTTGCTTTTTTTAACCTATGAGCCTTTTCCGCAGGCTATAGTGCCCTCTTTTGGCTGCCTGTCAAAACTTCCATTTTTATTTTTAAAAAATTGCACACTAAAATGCACCTAAAGCACCATAAAACAATTTGATTTGCAAAGAAAGGCTGGTAACATTTGAATAAACACATTAAGATGCTCCCAGGCATTTGCCCCTGTCATTTGTCCAAGTGTGCCATTTGTGAAAAAAAAAAACAATTGAAGTTGTGACAGACAGCCAAAAGAGGGCACCAATCCCCACGGAAAAGTCATTGGATGTGACCCTGAATAGGCTCATAGGTGAAAAAAAGCTAAATTACTTTACACAACAAAATAAAACAAATCAAATTTAAATACTATTTTTTGTTATGATGATGATGATTTTTTTATCCCCAGCTTCCATTATTATTATAACACATAAAAAATCCAAAATGTTGAGAAACAACCAAATAATTAAATTCTTAATGAATTGATACTTTTTTATTAGATTTTTTTTTTTATTATTACTTTTTTTAAGTGCTTCATAATAAATCTGCACTTCTGTTGAGTCAGAAATTGGGTCTCTAAAACAGGGTTTCACTACAGATCATAGGTACCCACTTGTGCCAGTAAAATATTGTTGAGGGTGTTTCGATGGATCCTGAAGATTGTAGCATGTTAGGAAGACAGGAACAGTGAGGAGGGCCTTGTTCCCCCACCTACTGGGGGACTTACCCTCAAGGACTTCCCTTTGAAGCAAACCTGGGATAATCACTATAGGTAGTTTACCAAGTGATGCAGGAATATCAAACCCAAGAGAAACCAACCCAATAGTTGTTCAGTTGTTCATCTGAAAATTTACCACCTCAATCGCCTTAAACCATGTACAGAGTTTGGCTTTGTTAATGGTCGCTCCAGAGAGAAAGGAGATAGAGCTGGAGATAAATAAAAAAAAAAACAGCAGTGCAATTTGTCCTGCTCCCTTGTACAGATTACCACTCACCATCACAAATCACAGGGATTACCAAGTTGCATATACAGTATGTCACTCTGATCTCATAATCACTAGATTTGACAAAGGAATTCTGGCAGATCCCATTGACTGCCATTGCCATGGATAAAATGGCCTTTTCCACTGAATCAGTAACCTTTCCTCTTTTTGGGTTCTCAAATTATCTACTCTGGTGCCTATCTAGCCTATCTGCCTATCTTACATCATTATTTATATTAATGACTGGCAGCAGCACATTTGAACACTGTCCTGAGATAATTTAGGCAGATGGGACTCACGGTGAACCTAAAGATGAGTACATTTGCACAGGTAGAAGTATGGTATCTGGGGTTCCATTTGAGCCATGGGCAGATGTGTCCCCAAATTTATAAAAATGCAGCGATTGTGGCATGTTCTAATTATTCAAACGTCACCAGCCCCTCCTTTTACTGTTGTTTTGCAAATCAAAATAAAAAGAGAGAGAAGCTGGCACATTAGGCACATTTATTAAGAGGTCCAAAATAATGTACCATTTATGAAAAACAGAAATGGAAGTTGTAAATTACAGCCAAAAGAGGGCACCAAAGCACCCGGAAAAGGCTTGGCTTTGACCCAGCATAGGATCAGCAGTGAAATAAAATGAAATGTAGCCTAGCTTACTCATAGAAGGAAGGAGATTGAAATTCTAAATGAAGCATAAAAGAAAAAAAAATACTCCAGGTATGTAACTTGGTTCCCTGAAAAGGGAATGAAACCCTGCGTTAGGGCTGACGCTATGGGAATGCTTCTGTGAGGAAGTTGTGTCTGAAGCTCTGTGGCCCCTTTTCCACTGAGGCAGTTCGAGTGCTGGTTCGGAGCCAGAGCCTAATTTAGAACCAGTTCTTTCTGTTTCGACCGCCAAAGCACCGGCTCCGAACCAGGAAAAGTGGTTCTTAAGTAGCACCAAAACGTTGCTGGTCTAGACTTAAGAACCGCTTGTGTCCGGGGCTGGGGGCGGGGCTACTGTTAGCGTATTTGATAATGTACCTTAAGTATACTAATGTTTAATACACTTTTACTTTACCGCAATATGATACATTATCAGCACACATGATAGTAGGTACCGTAGCTACATGCTAAGGCTAAATTTTTTTCTGTGTTAACGACAAAATAACGTTATGTACTTATCGATTACATCCTCCGTTTATACAGATTACATGGAGCTGCACGTACACGTTTTATTCGCCGCGTTTGGATGCTAATGTAGGTTCGCAAAGCCATGAGCATTAACAGTAAAGCAACATCCGCCATTGTTGTTGTGTTTGTGTTTGCCGCTGCTGCGCTAACGTTGCTGGGACACGTGACGCATATACAGTGACGTCACACTCGGCGCTGTGATAGCTCTCTAGCCGGTGGAAAGGCAAACCGGTTCTTAGAAGGATCGCCAGTGGAACCAACTTTGAACCAGCACCAGCGCTAGCTCTGAACCAGGACCCGTTTCTTTCCGGTGGAAAAGATACATGTGTGCACACACGCCAATTTAATGGCTAAGGAAGGAATTGCTAAGTCACATTACTCCAGCTTCTATTTGTCTGAAGGAAGCGCGAGAGGACACTCGGGGCTTGGCCAGCGACGCAGCGTCTCGTTCCCTTCTCAGGGAACTGGGTTACATATGTAACCTGGTGTAGTTCCCTTTCGAGGGAACTCGATGCTGCATCAGGGCTTTATCCTCAGATTTACACAGATTTATCTATCTAGCAAGATGGCCCCAGGTGGTGTTTTGGCATGCCGTCGCTCCGTGTATAGACTGCTTACGTTGTGTTTTCTGGTATGCCTTTTCAATCACACGGACTGTTTACGGCTGATGTACGATCAGGTTAATCTGCTAAACCTTCGGCAGATGGTATCGGATACCAACACTTGCGATTTCCATATAAAACTGTTCACTGAGCAGAGATGAATACCACACTTACCTTTTTAAATTCTGTGGTTCACCGGGCTATGCATGCTGGTTCACTAGACGTTGGCGGACACGGGGGATGCGTACAGGAATCATGATAAAGCTTAAGAAACTGAGGTCAGATTGTGGAAGCAGATGGGTTGTGGAGATACGGCCTTCTTTCTCTGCATCGGCCACCTTTGGTCTGGACTGCGTGTATGGGGCGGTGGGAAAGCAGAGGTGTGGATTGCGCAAATCTGCACCACTTGAAACTAGTCGGTTCCGGTAGGCTGGGTAGGCTGGGTGCTCACTCCACAGACACACGTCCCCACGTAAAACTAGTCCCCACGTCCCGTCCGAATAGTGCTTAATTATCAAAAACGTTTAACCTAAAGTAAGACTTAACACACTATAACTATAATATTTACAAAACTGAAAGGTTGTTTTATGAATAATAAAAAAAATAAGTTAAAGCAGATGGGCTATAGATCAGATCATATTATGTTTTTATATATATATATATATATATATATATATATATATATATATATATATATATATATATATATATATAATGTATGTTTTTATAGTAAATGAACAGCTCTCTTCTCTCCAATCCACTCTACAACAACAGTCTTCTATTTCCCTTTGCACAAACTTTCACAAATTCATCCATGTCCAAGTTATTTGTTATGGACTTCTCATGGGCCAAGATCACCAAATTCTGCTTTCTTTTGTGTGACATGGTGCGATGATAGGGGGATAGAACCCGTAAAAATGTGGAGAAGGAACTCTCACAGGCTGCTGAAGACACACCAATTACCAGGGCTGTTACTGTACATACAATTTATGTAATTCAGGAAACGCTTCTTTGTACTCTTGCAGGTGTTTACACACAGTGGACAGGTCTGCTTCATTTGGACATTTTTTGAGCAACATCTGTTCTGCCACAAGGATTTCATTTTTCAGACTTGCATTGTCTGCCACTGTGCCAACCAGTGAGAGGCTGCAACTGAGTTGAATCTAAAAATGCACTAGATTTGGTTGCAAGACTAGATATGGCTTTCATCAGGTCAACATTCCTCTGTGAAAATCTTGTCTCCATTTCTAAAATGACCCTGTCAAGGATGTTGAGCAGAGATCTTTTCAGAGACTGATAGGGATTAAGGGAAGGATTATCAAAGTCTGTATGGCCCACAGTTGAGAGCGCAACACTTTGACCGAGGTGTTTGCTCATTGTTCTTCTTCTCTTTGGAAGATGTGAATCATCTCCAGCAGCTGCCTCAGATAACTCTGCCCAATACTCATCTTTACGAATGTTTTTTAGGGACTCCAGTCCTGCACCAACAACCTCAGAAACACTGTACATATCCACAGACTGAGACTGTAGAATTGCATTTGCTGGTTTTAAGACACCAAGCACCTGCACTAGAAACTCTCCAGTCTCAAAGAAGTGATGCCTCCTAATTTGACATAGCAGGCCCGATGCCTCAGTGCACAGGTCCACTGCAGCATCTTCATCCTCGGTCATCTCAGATAGGATACTGAGAATATGGTTTTGATTTTCAACAATCCACTTTGTCACCTCATAGTGGCTTGTCCATCGGATTTCAAGCAGCATTTTAAGATGAGGTGCATCATATTTCTCAGACATATGGTGGTGCTGAAAAAACTTGTAGAGTGAACTAGAGAGGTCAAAAAATCTTTTTGCACATGGTTCACTCTACATGGCATGCACAACTACTACTGTAGGTGCAGTTGTTGGTTGTAGCAGTGGATATATGGAACATATCTAGATAGCTTGTTTTGGAGCAGAGCTTGTACACGACCTCTTACCCCACTCATCACAGAAGCCCCATCATAACACTGGCTAAGTATGTTGTCAGCACTGTAGCCAGCATCAGAAAGGTGTGTCAATAGCTCAGAGGTAATGTACTCTGCATCAAGTTGATGCAAGTCAAGCAACCCAATAAGATGCTCCTCTGGCATGGAATTGCTCACAAAGCGAATCATCACAGACAAATTTTCCACATTGTACCTGTCCCTGGTCCCATCACTTTTGAGGCAGAACCCTGTAGAATCAGGATTTTCATATTTTTTTCCTGACCTCTCTAAGCATCATGTCTGCCAGTGTTTGAATAATTTCATTTTCGATATCTTTAGATGTGTATTTTGCATTTTTTGGGATAGCCTTAGCAATGCTTGCTAGCTTCTCATCCTTCTCTAAGGTACTGTATACTCTATTAGTTTCAGAAAGAGACCTGAAGCGATGTCATGATTACCTGCTTCATTCCGCCTCAAGGTTTCTGCAGTCCCACGGAGCCCCAACTCATTCACACAGAGAAACTTAACATTGCCCACACTCTTGACATAGTAATGTTTTTTTTTTCAAGTTGTGTTTTACCAACCAACAGGGAGTCAACAGTTCCCCCTGTCGCCTCTCTGCTTTTGTGCTGAGTCCATACAGTTGAAGCATGCACATTGTTGTGGCTGGACACATGCCTCTGTAGCCCCTCTCAAGGGCTGCTTTCCAGTTGTTAAAACCACACTCTCTCACTCACTCATTTTCTACCGCTTTGTCCGAACTACCTCGGGTCATGGGGAGCCTGTGCCTATCTCGGGCGTCATCGGGCACACTGGTCAAAGGATACACCCGGGATGGAGTGCCACACACACACACACTCTCATTCACTCAAGCATTCACACACTACGGACCAGAGATGCCAATCAACCTACCATGCATGTCTTTGGACCGGGGGAGGAAACCGGAGTACCCGGAGGAAACCTCCGAGGCACGGGGAGAACATGCAAACTCCGCACACACAGAACCCCGACCCTGGAGGTGTGAGGCGAACGTGTTACCCACTAAGCCACCGTGCCCCCTTTGTTAAAACCAATTAAAGTAAAAACAACATCCCTCTCATTAACAATGCTGCCATATTTCTGACAGGGGAAACAGAAGCAGGCTTCTCGCTCAACAGAGTATTCTAGCCATGGTCGTGTGCGGCACCAGGCAGGATTGAATGATCTTAATGTTGTAGCAAATGCACCCTTTGGATAGCTACCCAGTACTGGCTGAGATGGTGCATTGCTATTTAAGTCACTGGGTAGCTGAGCAGGCTGCTTTGGGGCCGCACATGTTGGGGGAGGAACAGGAGAAGCAGAGATGCTGAAGTAGAAGTAACTGTCCCTGATGTACTAGCAGCAGTATCATTATACTGTTAGTACAGGTAGGAGCAGCACTACACTTATTAAAATCTCTGAAAAATTGATGCATTACAGAAGTAACTTTCTCTTTGTGAGCTGATGAAAGCTGGAGTGGAAAGTAAGTAAGCTGTCTTTGTAAAACCTGCTTTGATTATTTGAAACAAAGCAGTATAGAAATAGTGTGGGCGGGGCTTTACGTAGGGGTCTGTCAGACAACGGTAATTTGTCATCAGTCTGTCAAATTCAGCGGACGTGGACTCATCGCTGTGCTTGTTGTAAATGAAAAAATGCTGCAGCTTCTTCAAAGTCTTTCCACTCCGTGACCGTGCTGAAATCCGACACGACACTACGTTAGGCTACGTATTGACTCATTTGCATACGGACGGTGGTTGGATGTTTACCGAGGGCTCAGGGGAGGAGTGTGTGTGTGTGTGTGTGTGCGCGTGCGTGCATGCATGTGTGTGTGCGCTGCAGCCTATGAATGAATACACACAGCGGAGGGACAGAGACATGAGCGAAATCTAATACCGTATTGTGTGTAGTGTCCCTTTTTCGGCGGATTTTTCCGCTACCGCAGATCATTTTATCAACTTGTAATATATTCATTTTGTTAGTATATTAACCTGTGCTTTCTCAACATTTAAAATTTTTTATTTGAGGGGCCAAGACATTAATTTGAGTGGGCACTGCCCCCTCTTGCCCCTGCGTAGAGCCGGCCTCGGTTGTACAGTATGTTTCTTTTCCTCCAAAAATGTCCAGAGTCATTACAGATCACACACATGACTGCAGAGCTACCTTTTGTAAATGGTTTCTCTGAAGTGCCTGTAACAGCACCAGATGAATGGTACACTCTTTTAATCATGTATGTAGTAAGATTCTTGATACTGTTGCATCTTTTAAGGTGAAGAGGCAAAAAGTGAATAAGCGACCATGGCTAAATGAGGTAACACAGGGTTTTAGGCGGGTCTGCAGGCAGGCTGAGCATACGTGGGTTAAAAATAAATTAGAAATTTCATGATATTTTTAGGGAATCCTTGAGAAATTATCAAAATGCAGTCAAATCAGAAAGATCATCTTATTTCTCAAGAATTGTATCACAATGGGTGAGCAACCCAAAAGTGCTGTTTGCTACCATAGATAAGGTGTTAAACCCACCTAAAAGTGTAACGCCAAGCTTTTTTGAGGTTTTTTTTGTGGACAAAGTTACAGTGGCCGAGGAGTGCAAAACACATTAAGAAATCCGAAAACAAATTAACAAATCAAAAAACACATCAACAAATCCGAAAACAAATTAACAAATCAAAAAACACATCAACAAATCCGAAAACAAATGAACAAATCAAAAAACACATCAAAAAATCCGAAAACAAATTAACAAAAATCCGAAAACACAACGACAATTCAGACAACCCGGAAACCACATGATGTGTAATGTGTTCTCAGTTTAAATATAAGAAAATAACAACATGAATCCACAGTAATCCATTCCATCCATCCATTCCAACTTTTCCCTGCGGCAGACTGTTGAACTTCATGTATACCTTGAGTGACAGGTGTCTTGTCCAATGATCGCTAAGTGTTCCATATCACAAACTAGACCAACCTCTTCCGGGTTGTCTGACTTGTCGTTGTGTTTTCGGGTTTGTTCATTTGTTTCCGGATTTGTTAATGTGTTTTGCACTTCTCGCCCACCGTACAAAGTAGATCTGATCAAGTCGAGTATAGACATGGAGTTCACATCTTCTCTTTAGTATCGCAGAGTCCAACTGGAGCTGGTAGATCTCTAGATGCCTCAGGATTCTCAGAGTCACCCTCAACTCAGTAGAGGTCCAAAATCTTCATCGCATGGAAGACGATCGGAGCTGGTACAATTTATGGATGCCTCAGGATGGGTAGAGAGAGAGAAGCAGTGGAGAGGGATTAACATATCTGCTGTTCATAAGATGTGAAAGTCTGATGTAATAGTGCACAATATTATGGGATGTATTATGTGTACACCTGACTAAAGAGATGAGCTTTTAATCTACATTTAAACTGTGTCTGAAAACCGAACACTATCAGGAAGACTTTTCCAAAGTTTAGTAGACTTAGATATTCTGGGAACTACCAGAAGTCCAGAGATTTGTGATCAGAGAACATGAAGGATTGTAATGTGTTAGAAGACTAGTTAGATACATGGGAGCTAAACCATTAAAGGCAGGGTCTCCAATTTTTGAGAAATGCTTCAGAAAACTGATCCGGGCCGATTAATTGAAAAAAAAAAAAAAAAAATCAAAACAAACGTGTTGCCAATGACCAGATAAGTGCGGGGCTTGTCAATATGCAGCAGAGAGAGTGTTCAGTGTGCATGAGGATAAAAACAAAGAAAGAAAGCGAAGAAAGGCAAGAAGTAGGACCCGTGTTAATATAGGATCAGCTTTCCAGCTCTGGAGAGAACTGAAGGAGCAAGAAGTTGGCCACATATTCACAGATTGGAGTGTTACTACACAAATAACACCTCTTTTCTATCGTACAGTAATGATGTAGAAAGGCAGCTACAACTGCGTGTTGCTAGTAACAGCGTTTAGCTCAGGAGTTATTGACTCGGGAAACTCCAATCTGTGAATATGTGGCCAACTTTACTTAAGACGCCGAGACGCTTTTTTCCTTCTCGATAGGTGAGTAACGTTGGTATTGCTTTGTTTCACAGAACTAATATATGCCATCTTTTTCATGATTATGCTTGTGTGTCATTTTTGCTTATTTGTTTATCTGCAATCGTATTGTTCTTCCCTTCAGCTATGATAAATACACATTTCTTTCCATTATTTGCCTGGGTATCCATGCTGGGTTATGTATGTGTGGGCGGAGCTATCAATACAGGGGGTGGGACCCATTTGAGTTAGGGACGTGTTTGTTTTGGTGATTTCAAATGTTGACACTGGCTTTCAAAAATCGGAGACCCTGCCTTTAAGACCCTTGTACGTAAGTAGCAGCAGTTTGTAATCTAAACGTAACAGGTAGCCAGTGTAAAGATGATAAAATTGGGGTTATATGATCATACTTTCTTGTCCCGGTGAGAACTCTGGCAGCTGCATTTTGGATTAACTGTACCCTATTTATTAAAGATGCAGGACAACCACCTAGTAATGCCTTACAATAGTACAGTCTAGAGGTCATGAATGAAACTATGACTGACACTATGACTGTAACCATTCATTTAAAGCAAAAAGTCCACTGAACCTTTCGATTCCTCATTGGTATGTGGGAAGCGGTCCAGAACCAATGACCCTCGCCGTGGGCGCTGTGCTGTGAATCGTCTCCAACAGGGTGTTGAAGTCCCTCTTCAGGATCTCCGACTGCCTCAGGCTGGTGCCGTACGTGCTGGCATGAAGAACCACAGCTCAGGTGTTTATCCATTTATGATGTCCTCCCCACCAAATTGTTAAAAGAGGCAATGCATGTCCTTGGCCCTTGCATTCTTTTAATTATCAACAGTCCATCAACAGCCTATACTTTGGAATAGTACCACTTGAGTTCAAGCTGGCCATTATTGAGCCGGTGCTAAAAAGACTAACTTGGAAAGTCAGGATCTCAGAAATTTTTGGCCGATTTCCTTGTCCACACTCAACTTATAGATTTTTTAACTGACAACAATATAATGGACATTGTACAATCAGGTTTCAGGAGAAACCATAGTACTGACACAGCATTAATAAGAGTCGTAAATGACATTTTAATGGGAAGAGATTCCGGGAAATGTGTTGCTTTGATGATTTTGGACTTGAGCGCAGCTTTTGGCACTGTTGATCACAGCATTTTATTAGCACGACTTAGAGATGATGTTGGTATTAATGATGTGGGCTTGAAGTGGTTTGGTTCTTACCTAAGGGTGCGAATCTGTGTTAATTTCTTTACACTGGCTTCCAGTGTTATGTAAGATAGAATATAAGGTTCTGGGGTCTCATTTATAAAACTGTGCGTAGGATCCCTACTAAAAGTTTACGTACGCCCAAAAGCCAAAAAAAGCATGAACCAGCCCCAAATCCGCCCTGTACACGCCCATTTTAAACCATAAATAGTCAATGCAAATCACTGCGTGGGCACGAGAGTGGACCTCATTATAATGAGTTTCCTCTGCGCTCTGCATGTTTAAAAATGGGGTAAATTCATTTTCAGATGGTGCCCTTATAGCAACATGAGCACAGTCAATTGCGCCGATTACATTTGGGAAACCAGACATTGCTGCAAATTGCATTTTAATTTCGGCCTGTTCTCGCACAGTGTATGGGAACCTGATGTATCGACTACCAATAATAAGTATACCATTCAAAACGACAGATATTATGGCACTCAGGGACGGCTGTGATATACCAGACCTATAGGGTGAGATGATAGATTCCAGGAGAATTATTTCTTATACAAAAAGGTCTTAGACACAAAGTTGAGGATTACTTATAGTTTTTTTAATATAAATAATTTACCTGTCTGCCAATTCCCACTGGAAACAGACAGTTGCCAAGAACCCCAGAGTGGTGAGGACTAGTATTTGGACTGGGATGGCATGGTTCCGGTGTGTTGCCCTCTCTCATACTGGACCCAATTCAACACATAGATCTAAGAGCACAGCTCTAGGAATCTAAATCGGCTTATTAGCCAGTCATCATCATGGGCCGGGAAATCATCATGGTCCCTGAAAACTGGTTCTCTCCTTATTCTGCCATTGGGGTAATCCTCCAACAGTGCCAGCAGTGCCATCATGAAGCATTACATACCCTGGTCACCGGAGGATTTATATGTTTCTAGCAATTAGACTGATCGTTAACACCTTGACAAAATCACGGAATTAATTTGTGGGCGAAAATGTAAGACGGAAATGTTATAGTGAACACATACTTCATGATGGTTTTGTAATGAACACCATAATAGTTAGGACCGATGATAAGTAGAGATTGTGCTTCATGACTGTATTTGCAGACGTTGACATTTTATGATATATATACATTAAGGAAAATATTTCGTTTTTACACTGTGCTCTGCAGATCTCTAATAAAACGATATTTCATGCTTTTCTGTATCATATGTAGTCGCACCATCTCCTCCTGCGCTCCCGTTGTGACCAATATGTCTGTAAGGCATAGCTGAGTATTTATTCATTCATTCATCTTCTACCGCTTATCCGAACTACTCGGGTCACGGGGAGCCTGTGCCTATCCTCAGGCGTCATCAGGCATCAAGGCAGGATACACCTGCACATGGAGTAGCGCTGATTATTATTATTATTATTTTATTTTTAATACATTTTGAATGACATTTGGATTTTACTAAACGTATACATAGCCTAAAACAATGGGCACAAATAACACTGTTGGATTTAATCTTCATGATAATGTGGATATAACGTATGAAATGGAGTGAAAATTAAATGTCATTATTAATTTTTATAATCGTTCTTCTCATATGAATTTTCTACAATCTAACTTCAGTTCACGACCTCACCATCTGTGTCGCCAATTTCCTTTGTCTCCAGAAAGTGCGTACGCACGTCTCAAAGTTTGCTTAAAGGTGTGCACATTTTCCCGTCAAGTTTGTTTTTTATAGATCACAGCCTTTGCGCAAAAACGGGCATACGCACATTTCCAGCCCCGTTTTGTGCGTACGCACACTTTATAAATGAGACCCCTGATCATTATGTATAAGGCCTTACATCAACAGGCTCCTGACTACATAAAAGCTATGTTGAGCCCATACAAATCTTCTCGCTCTTTGAGAGCAAATGAGATTATGTTGTTGTCTGTTCCACGAACACGGTTGAGGAGGAGTGGAGATCATGCAATCTCTGTGGCAGCTCCTGTGTTATGGAAAAGGATACCGTTGTCTTTGAAATCGGCTCCCTCTTTGGGTAGTTTTAAATGACAATTGAAGATGTTTCTTTTTTCTAATGCTTTTGCTGTATGATTGGTATATTTTCCCGAGTTATTGTGTATGGTATTTTATGTACTTATGTTTTTATGATTATATTTTTAATGACTTATAATGTATAATGATTTTTACCATGTAATGCACTTTGGTCCATTGTTATGGTGTTGAAAGTGCTACACAAATAAATATTGATTTGATTTGATTTGAATGATCATATCTGACACTATGGGAATGGCAATACCCACGCCGCCACACACTGGTCGATGAGAATGCCACGAGCTAGAGTTGTGACATAAGTCCTCAAGGCTTTTACTGGGCAAAGCAAATGCAGCCTCTCCTGTTCTGCCGCCTCATGGGGCAGGGGACAGTAGGCCTGCAGACAACCCCCCATCCTGGGCACCTTAGGGACATATCCTGCACTGGGATGCAGAATAGCCTTGGACGTGCCAGGGGAAAATTCTTGGCAGGCGGGGGTGATCGACAAGGCCTGCAAATCACCCATTTTTTTTTTTTTAGAGAGGCCAAGGCTGGGAGCAGAGCCAACTTCTGCTACAGACGGAGCTTCGGCCACATCCAAACCAAGGCATCCAGGCCCAAAGGGGCCGGATGAGAGAGGGAAAACCACAGTGGACAGTGAGTCGACTCCTTGGAGGTGAACAGATCCACTTCTGCCCGGCCGAAAATCTGCCAAATTCGATCCACCACGTGGGGGTGGAGATGCAACTCCCCGGGCCTCAGTACCTGTCTCGACAGGAAGTCTGCCTCCCGATTTATATGCCCCAGAATGAAAAAATGCTCTCAGCGAAAGGAACCTGGTCTATGCCCAGAGCAGAATCTGCTGCACCAACCTGAACAGGGGGCATGAACACAGATCACCCTGATGGCTTATATAGGACACCACCGCAGTGCTGTCTGTCTATACTAAGACATGGCAGCCCCTGAGGTGTGGGAGAAAGTGTTTCAATGCTAAAAACACAGACCTCCTCTCCATTCAATTTATGTGACATTAGAGATAGGGGCCCTCCCATAGACCCTGGGCAGGATGGCCATCCAAGGCCACTCCCCAGCCTGAAAGCGAGGTGTCTGTCGAAAGAGTCCTGTGACGGCACTTAAAAAGGAACCCAATGCCAGGATGACCCGGGTCTTTTCCACATAAGACCCCGGGTCTTTTCCACATAAGAAGGGTATGAAGCCCATGGCGCATAACCCTTATAACCCTGAGGGGATGTCTGTGAGGATGAAAGCCCGCACCCCTGAGCCAGAGCTTAAATGGCCTCATGTGAAAAAGACCCAAAGGGATAACATTGGCTGCTGCCGAAATGAGGCCGAGCACCCTCTGTGACCCGAACAGGAGACAGATGTGCCTGCATCGTGGTGGAGTCCCAAACTACCCGAAGAGAGGTGGTTCTCTGAGAAAGAGAAAACACACACTTTCCTAAAATAAAATAAAATTAGTGTCTTTGTAGTCGATCGTCTTTGGACTTGATCTGGGACACAATAACCTTGAGTGTGAGCATCTTGAACTTGGAAATCTTCAGTGTACAGTTCAGAGCCACAGGACGCAGCCCCCTGTCCTTCTTGGGAACAGCAAAATTTTAGCTGTAAAAGCTGGAGTCCCATTCTGGGAGGGGAACATGCTCTATGGCCCCTTTCCTCAGGAGTGAGAGAAGTTCCTCTTGGAGGAACACCGCCTTTTTCTACAGTATGCAGGACCCAGTGAGACATGCCTGGCAGAAGTTTCCATGCTGCCTGGTTGTCTGGGAGTGGTGTCAACCTCACACAGACCTCCCGGGTGCCCTGAAACATCGCACTGGCAGGTGCTAACCCAGGGAGATCCATGCAATGAAGAGGAGCAGGCACAGACCCAACTGCCTCCTGGAACGCCAGAGGTGGTGGGGCGGGCATTAGGGGGAGCATTCCTAGGAAATAGGACATTCCTAGGAAAACTAAACCTTTTTAACTGCCCTTATTGAACTATGAGGGGGTTGGGTGCGGCTGGAAGATGGCCAGGGCTGCTCACCATAGTGTGGGAGAAACTCCCTGAATGCTGCGACTGTCATTTTATCTCCTGGTGCTTGTCGACAACAGTAATCACTGCTTCGCCAAACAAGCCCTGACGTGAAATCCAGGAGAAAGGACTTACAGTATCAGGCAAATTGAGCCACAGGTGTCTCTATGAGGCAACCAGCGCAGCCATTGAGCAGGCCGTCTGCTTTGTGGCACGGAGTGCAAGGTCAGTGGAGGTTGGTGGAGCTCAGATACCACCTGAGGACCCAACCCCTCACCACCGTTGAGCTCTGTCAGCAGGTCAGCCTGGTAGGCCTGCAAAACTGCCATGCTTGGCCTGCTGCCATGTAGGCCTTACCCACAAGGGTTGGATGGATGTCCTACAAGGCTTGGATGGAAGGGCAGTTTTGTCCATGTGGGCGATGTAGGTGAGTGATAGCCCACAAGCCTATCTGTAATCCCAGGCATCACCCCATACCCATGGCTTTCAAGCCCTATAATGGCCGAATAGTCAGACATGGCAGGGGAAAAAATAGGTGCTGAAGTCAGAAAGCGGTCATCTAGCTTAGAACGAATGACACTAACTTCCTCTTCAGGCCAATCTTAATTTAACCTAGACACAGCACGTGTCATCACCTTGAGGAGCTCCTTAAACGCCACTGATTGCATCCATGGTTCAGAGGGGGAAAGCCCCTCCTGACCGGCATCAAGCTCCTCAGTGCCCAACGCGGAAAGCAGCATGCTCTCTTAAGTGTCAGGAGAAACAAAGAAGCTGGAGTAATGTGACATAGATGCCCCCCTAAAAATCAACCACATGGAATGATGGATTGCAGAGGTCACAAGGAGCTACTTGGGTGTTCACTGATGGAACTTAAGTCAAACCGGCCGGCTAATGTCACGTCACTAATCCAGCAAATACACTTCCTGCAACTTATCTATGAATGTAGCAGGGTAGAGGACCACATCAATTGTGCCAACATGTGGTGGTGAAAGTGCACAGTTTCGTTTACTGTACTATGAGATAATCCTGCTAACTGCACCAGAATGTGGCACTGTTTAGTTGGGGCATGCTACACGGGCTGCAGTTACAATTGCACAAAGGGACAAAATGACATTTAACCCAAATCTATACCTCAATCCAAATATCTTCCATTAGAAGTCTGACTATGCCACATTGCTCATGTAAGTTAGCCACAAGCACAACTCACAGATCTCTGTGCACTCACATCAAACCAGCACACCCAGTGTATGCAACACGCATGGAAGAAACCACCACCTGAAAAGGAAGAGAAGACGGCTTCAGTCACAAAAGAAAATACTTCAATTAAGAAAAACAAATCCCCTCTAACACTCACTCACTCACTCACTCACTCACTCATTTTCTACCGCTTTATCCGATCCCCTCTAACAGACTTTGGCAAATAATATGACCATGAATAAGAAAACCCCACCATAAAATTACCTTCCATGGGAAGTAAACAGCCTATACAGGGCACTGATACAGATTGTAAGCCACTCCCCATGAACATGCAAAATTAATTAAAACAAACAAAAGGAAAACCAGACAACAACTTCCTTTGCAAACGACAACATTATCACGGTATTAAGCAGAGACACTGTTGTAGCAGCCACAAGTGTCGGCATACTCACAAGGGAAAAGAGACACGAGGGCAAAGCTACAGTATTTAACGATGTCAACAGTGCCCCCCAAATAGTGTGATCCAATAGTCCACGTTGTAAGCGCCACAGGACATATCGATCTAAAAGGCAAAACGGAGGAATCCACAGTAAATGTAGACAAAGAGCATCAGATGTTACTATTAGTAAACAATAAGCTCTTAGCAAAAAAAGCTCTAAGGATACTAAAATACTCAAAGCCTCCCGATATTACCACAAACACACCAGTCTGCTCTCAGGTGATGACTCGCTGCATCCGCTGGACAATAACACCCCTAGGTCTCTGTCTTATTTAGCATGGGGATTCATCCGATAATCTGTAACTATGACACAATAAAGATATTCCAGAATGTCTCTGAAAAACTACATCCTCTGAATAATCACTGATTCCAATCACTCCATTTTTAGAATCCAGAAGGTTTAATACCAGTGTGAGTAGTTTTGTAGTTTTTTACCTTGATTGTTAGTCTTCAAATAAATCCAGCAAAATATTTTTCCAGAAATATCATGATTGATAAGGTCTTAATTAAAACAGTGTCAATAGTACATGCTTTTATTTCAAGATTGTATGGGTTATTCAGTGGCCAGTTCAACTGCTGGTTCTGCTATCATGGGAAGCCCAGTTCATAGCCCATCAGCTCCTCATCATAAACCTGCTAGAGAACTTAGACTTAGAATGGGCCATTTTGCATCAGGTTGGTGTGCTGCCCGGCACTGTCACTGCTTCCACTTGCTGATGCTCAGTGTGCTCGGGCACCTGTTTGTATTTACTCACTGTCTTTGAGAAAAGTGTCTGCTCACAGAGGAGTGCAGTGCTGAGGACGGGCATGGGGCAGTTCATCATCCAACTATGACAGGGGAGGATAGAATGGGTTGAGTGGCACTGTCTGGCTTACCTGATGAGGTGGTCCATCTAGCAGAGGGCACTTGGCAGCGTATGACTCTTGTCCACACTCTTATAAGTTTATGCCTAATTAATCAAATGTCACCAGACCCGGCACTTTCACTACTGTTTTGCAAAAAAAAAAAAGAGAGAGAAGCTGTCATTTGTTCAGGGAATACATTATGGTACATTACATTAGGCGCATTAAGAGGTCTAGAATAAAGTGTGCCATTGATGAAAAACAATTAATGGAAGTTGTAATGAACAGCTAAAATAGTTTTCTAAAGCCCATGGGAAAGGCTTTGGATTTGACACTGAATAGGATCAAAAGTAAAAGAAAAAGTTAAGTAACTTAGCTTAAACATAAAAGGAAGGAGATTAAAATTCTAAAGGAAGTTGAAAAGAAAAAAGCTTGAATTATTTAGAATTATTTAGCTTGGGAAAGCTCTTTGGCGAGGTCAAAGAGATTAATTTGCAAATATTGCTTCTTAGGTCTGAAAGATAAAGCTAAAAGATAGGAACCTAGGTTCATTTGGTACAATCCCAAACATGTTGAGTCCACATATGACAGGTGTCTATCATCACTAGCACTGCTTGTTTGAGGCTTGAGCCATAGTGCAAATATTTGTTAGCACATGCTGCATCTTTTTTAGGAAAAGCAGGAAATTAAGTTAAAAGAGACACATTTAAAAACCTGGAAAGAGCAGTTGGAGCAGTAAGCTTGGATCTGATTCAAACAGCAAACTAAGGGTTTATAAAGAATTTGAATGATGTCAAGATAAACCCTTCAAGATAATAAATGATGTCTTGATCTGCTGACAAGTGGAGAACTTTGTGAAATTATGCACCCTGAGAAAGGCTACAAGGAGGGTAGGAGGCCACTTTAGCAACACTAGGAAAATAAGAGATACAAGTACACCAATACTCAATTCTGCATGCTATACAAGCATACTAAATTTGTCTCTTTTTAAATTAACATTAAACACACAAAGTAGTGATTTTCAAAGTGGTCGGAAATTTTCATGTGACTTTTTACTCATAGTGTTGATATAGAACAATAAATACAGATAGATATATCATACCAGTGAATGTGGAAAGTACAAAATGAAGTCTGTTACAATATGGCCTTGTTAGGCAGTGCCCCACTCTCCCCTTCACTATGTTAACATGATTTCCCTTTTATATCTTCCAAAGTTGTTTGAAGTTTAGTGTACATTTTTACACACAGTGTTGGTACGACAGCCAGGAAACAAAGGTCGATTTGTCATACCAATATATGTAGACACTACTATCTAAAATCTGTTACCACGTGCCCCAAGTTAAGCAGTGCCCGCTCTCCCCAACATGAATTTATTTTGAAATAAAATGAACATGTTTCACAAAATCTATTTTTTTGTTAAGACTTCAGTGAACCAAAAGAGTCTAGTGATTTTATGAGTCTTTTTTTTTCTTGAGACTTTATTTCTTTAGAATATAAGTAATTAATTTGTTTATTTTACTTTTTGTATCATTTGGGAAATATTTTACCGTTATGTTACAATAAAAATTACTATTCTTTTCCAAAATAGAGATATCATATAGAGTAACAAATTCCAGGACTTTTTCTGTTGTTGTTGTTTTACAGCTTCTTTGCTCTGATTAGGAAGTTTTTCTTGCCTTTGATATGTTTCCATCAAGGTCTGCTGCTTTGATCCATTCGACTTGCACAAACTCCCCATATTCTTTAACTTGATGCTTCTGAAGGTGCTTGATTAAAGTTGTAATTCAAAGCACTACTTCCATCTCTTGCAACTCTGGATTTGCAAATATTACCATTGGCTGTGCTACTCCCCACTGTATCAAGCGTGAAATGCTTACAAATCAGGGACATGCATTATTATTACATAATAGTTGTTTGTTATTTCAGTTCGTTTCGGTGTGGATACTAATCGAAGGACCTTCATAAAAGAACACTTGAATGACCAAAAAGGAGAGTAGAAGTTAGGAAAGTATTAATTGTATACACATATGTATGACACAGAGTTAGTGGATGAGGTGAATAATCTGATTAACATAAAATTTTATCTTAAATCTTCCTTATGAACTGAAAGAGCAGTGTGAAATTAAGCTTTCCAGACACAGCAGGGGAGGGAAAGAAGAGCTAGGTTTCCTAGGTAATCAGTTGGCAATAGAATGCTTCAGATTATCCAGTTTGGAGAATTCTTGGATGTCAAAAGGAAAGAGGAGGTCCAATATAAATAGTAACCCTAAAAAGAATGCATGTTATCTATATTACCAGTGAAAATAAACATTTGGTGGAAAAGGAAAATCTCAGCAGAAAGATATGAGCAGATTGCCTTACTTTTATAGAATATGTATCCCACATAATGAAGCTGATGTCAGCCTACTTATTGGTACCAATAATTATAAATCTATTGAGCCCTGGTGGGTTACAAAAAAAAGTGCTTACAGACCATAAGCTATGAACACAGACCTACTGTAAAATGGGTCATCAGTGGACCAATAAGGAGAGGCACCATTTGAGATAAGGAAGGTTTTATAGTAATTGTTTGCATAAACTTTGCATTGCTCAAAGCAGCTGGAGCATGAGATTTTACTTGTTTTTATGTATACCTTAACCAGGCACTTTATTAATAACACCATACTGATGATACTAATGGGTCGGTAATTATCAATGCATTGGAAACATTCCTTTGAGATTCTAGTCCATGTAGATATTGACAGCAATACATAATTGAAAGAAAATATTTTTCACATTATTATATCACCTGCATCAGCAGGTTGGGATTCATTCTCAATTCATTCTCTCTCATAGTCGATGCTAGTTTCTGATCAACTACATGTTACAACATAAATCATGTTTCATCATATCAGACACCATTTCTCAGTTTCAATGTGTTCATGCACACTGTAGCCTCAGATTCCTTGTCATGCCAGACAAGGAGGAGTGGAACTTAATTTGGTTGTGTTAGATTTTCCTTGAATTTGGCTGCACGGTCGTTGGGTGGTTCAACAACATACTAGAATCCTTCTAATTACGTAAAAGAAAAGTAAGCTGAACCAAGTTCAGGGAAAAGTGTTTATTGAAGACAATTGTGTAGCATCGAAGTCTTCTGGAACTTAACCCAAAGGTACTGTCTGTGTGACCAGACTTTATACCTGGTAACAAATTGCTTTCATACAATAGACAGACACAGTTAGGGCCTCCTAATAAGGAACTTACAATAGACAGGACAGAAGGCCATCCTGTGTATTGATCAGTTGATTGCTTTACAGATAGCCCATTATGTTAACTATGGGTAGAGCACAAGCACACTGTTTATATGTTAATTACAGGGGGCACAGCAACATCAGACGTTGATTACTTACTGTATGAATGTCATTTGGATTATGCATAAAAGAACTAGAAACAAAATCCTTCAGTTGTACATTCACTTGGACATTTTACTTGTGCTATAAAGACCATTTGTTAGTACAACCTTTCTGTTAGCTTGAACCATTCTAGCCATTGTATTATTCTCACCATTCTGTTTAAACTCAACAATGGTGAACGACCATGCCATTATCTCTGAGGACACTGAGATCACAATTTTTCACCCTTTCCGATGGTTGATGTGAATATTAAATAAAGCTTTTATTTGTAACTGCATTATTTTGTGTAGTGCAATGCTGCTACTGTACAGTATGAATGAGCCTAGCTCATGAATTTTCCTAAAAAAAAATCTTGAAGAAGTTAAAAACACATGAAAATGGTTACACATTGTTTAATTTCAAAGTTAAAAACATTTTAAATGCTATTTAATTACATATGCTTAAACAGTTAAAATTTCTTAAAGGAGAAATGACAGTAAATCAGATGACCAAAAGGAACGTATAGTGATTCATCACATGAATTTTAGAAAATTTAAAATCTGTGAAATTTTTGCTTATCTTTAGTGCAACACATTTTTACAACAGTTTTCATCAGACAAGGACTGACCCATGAGATATTTTCCATTTTGTTCAAACTAAAAAGAAGATTGTGTGATTTTAAAACATTCTATAGACTGTCATCTGAGGCAAACCTATTTGCATTTGTAAAAAAAAAAAAAGATTTGCCTTTTAAATAAATTACACAATCATTTACTGAATCACCAGTGGACAGCTCAGAGTTGAACAGAATTGACCTTCTCAAATAAGTCAAGCAAGGTAAGAAATCTCTCTAAACTATGCATATATTCAGCTTAATATATTTTATAATATTAACACAACATTAATATATTTTATATAATATTTGCATATAAATATAAATATATGTTATGTATATAAAAGTCTGATTATGATGAACTAGTTCATTGTTTCCTCAACTAGCTATTCTCATTTCTTCATGAAGTGCAGTTGAATATCTGAAGTTGCTATCTTTCAATTTAAACACAAAATGAATAATTCACAAAGGTCCATGCCTCTTTTTTAGGTAAGAACTAATTTCAAATATCAAAAAGATATCAAGTATTGTTTTAAAACAAATATTGTGTTAGCATTTGTTACAGTAATCCATGTACTACCAAAATGATTTATTTAATATCTCCTGTAAATATTCAGAAAATTTAAAATAGAATTTATTTTTTCATATATTTTTAAAATACCTACAGTATACACAATATCAGATCCTATTACGCATCCTCCTAAGCCATAACATTCTCAAATATATAAAATTAAAATATATACTTTTGCACAGGGATATATATTTGTGTGTGTGTGTGTGTGTGTGTGTGTATTCTCGTTTTCCATCCAGTCGATTTGGCCTTAGGGGGAAAAGCAACACAATCTTCTTCATACTCTTTCTATGCTGCATCCTATGCTATTGATGGCAGCAAAGAAACTAATGCATATTCCCACCCATGTGCACACACAAATCTTGAGAATAGCCCATGGTGGAGAGTGGATTTGTTGGCGGTTGGCAGATTTTCAATAAAATCTGATTGGCAGGGACATTGTAAATGATAGAAATTGTGTAATTCTGACCTATAAATCAAAGTCCTTGAAAAATCAAAGTTTTCTCAAATGGAAATGGTCAGATTAACGGTTACGGGTCAAAGTGATCACTAGGGGATGACCCAGAAACAAGCTTCAATTAAACTTGAAAGCATCAAATCCTCCAAAAACATGAAAAAACTTATTTACCTAGTAAAGTTTATACTCTCAATTTTTTTAAGCCCACACACAAAGCATAATATGATTCACAGCCTTCATACTATTAGAAAAAAATTTTGGACAAACCTGACCTAGGTGGCGCTAGACCAGTTTTTTCCTTACATTTAGACGTGTCCCTTTCTTCACTGGGGTAATATATTCCAAAACAAATAATCCACAAAAATCCACACAGGTCCAAGGAATCGAAATCTGTAAGCCTTTTAATCCAAACCGCTGTGGTCGCGCCGCAAATATTCCGTTAGTGTTCTGAAAACTGGAAACAGTAGTGCGCCATCATCTTGTTTTTCGGCTCTAACTTCTCATTGGGGTATTCAAAAATTCTAAATTTACATCATTTATAGCCCAGGTCCTAACGAATCAAACAAGCCCTCATTTGAGCCAATCGGTGCTTGTATGGCAGAGATAGACGGCTGAGAAGCCAGTGATGGCATGACCATTTTTTGGGAACCCGCCTTTGACTGACAATTACTCCTTCCAATACAATGAAATGGGCTGGGACCTATACAGCTATTTAGCCAATAAGCAGACGATTCCAACGATATGCGACATGCCGTATGTTCTTTGCCTGTGTCTGCGTGAACAAGCTGCGCAGAAGAATTCTTGCGTAATCCTTGACCTTTTGTCCCTCTCACAGCTCAGGGTGTCAAGTTACAGGCCTTTTTTCACACCAGAGTGATAGAGAGAGAGTCTCTGCTTGTTTATGGCCTTTCAGACTGAGCCTGCAGCCTTTTAATTCAAAGTTATATAGTAAACAAGTACACAAAAACGCCTCACCCGACGACCATGGCCGTAGAAAAATATTCATATAAAATCCATTTTTGGGTCTTTTGACTTGAATTTTTTTTGGTGAAAGCCAAGACATGTGGCTATGACCTTCAGTTGTTATTTGGTCCCTAGCATGTTCCAGAAAAATAAGATTAATCAGTTTATCAGGTAAACAACCCAGGCGGAAATGAAAACCTTCCATTCTAGCCTCTGTAACTTTGTGCCAGTAAGGCCTAGAATCAATCTGAAACTAGTTTCTACTAGAGAATCTCTTCTTTCCAATGAGACCAGGCTCACCCCTGTGTGTCAAAGTATGTGGGAGCTGTACCACTTTTTGTTGGGCAAGTCATGTAGGCGAAAAACGTGCAGTAGGGGGCGAGATCCTTAACAGGTTGTCTGCCAGTGTAGCTCTGACAGTTGTTCAGGCTTATATGAATCCACTCATTCTGATATGTTCCCATTCCTATAATTAAACCTTACAGTATAAAGACATTTGTATGTTAGATGATACATGTGAACAGATTAAGGACAGAATACAGTAGATTACTTCAAAATATATGTAATAGGCTAACACACTTATTAAATTCAGGGTGAGAAAAAGAGAGAGTGTGTTGAGGGAACAGTTGCTTTAATGTAAGGCTTATGAGGAATTATGTGTTTGTATAATTTTATTATACAAAATAAAACCTAAAAATTGATGTGCCATTCTTTAATAATTCTTTATAAGGCATTATTAAAGATGGACCGACTTATTATTTAACATTGATTACCTCTCTATTATCTCCCCTGAACCAACCTCTGTAGATGTGTTGTTATCTCAAGCATCCCTGCTGGTGCCTCTGTAAGCTACACTTGTAATATGCAGGGTCGTTATGTGAACGTCATCATTCCTGGTCCTAGCCACATTCTCACACTCTGTGAAGTGGAAGTCTATGGTGTTCAAGGTTACACTTTTATATTTAAATCCCAATTTCATATAAATGTAAAGTCCTGATCCATTTGACAACAGTTGCTAAATATAAATATTGATGATTTTTTTGTAGTCCCTGTTACTAAGAAGGCATTTCTGAGATTAAAGTTTAACAGCAGTCAGGATCTCAGCAACCCTATCATGAGGGACAAAGTTCTTCAAAAGGTGTGTGTTTGTGAGAATGTACACTCAGTTGTCAGTTTATAAGATACACATATCTTGTTAAACTCATTGACCATTACAGACTGCTGTCTTTCTGTTGTGCTGTATAATAAGTGCATTATGTGACATACTGTAAATGAAATATTGCATAGCACATAACGGTATTTTTTCTCCATAGATCAAATTTGCCATTGCTCCATCATCAGAATTTCAGGTCTCTTGGAGAAAGAAACCAGAAGTGGAAACTGAAGCTTAAAAAAGGTAATAATTCTTTAAAAAACTACTTCTCATCTTTCTCCTCCTCATATTACTAATACTATAATAATAATAATAATAATAATAATAATAATAATAATAATAATAATAATAATAATAATTATTATTATTATTATTATTATTATTAATATTATTATTATTTTTATTATTATTATAATAATGTCTGGGTCTAAGTAGTAGTTGCATAAAGCACCCACGTTAGCCAGTGCTTATCAATCTAATTATATAAAAAAATAATAGACCATACTTATTAGATTGTTTTATGACTGCTCAGTTCTACCTGCTGGAAATCTTAATAATTTCATTAAGAAATTAGGAGCAATACAACCACAAATTAGAGTTTAGAATAATTGGAATTTTGGTCATAGAGAAATAGTTATATGAACTCCGTGGCAGTTCAAGCTTGGATGGTATCTTGGGTGAAACCCCTTCTCAGCAACCCCACCACCAACCCCAACCATTAAAACATTACACATTGTACACATTTATTAAAAGATTTGCAATTGAAACAATACAAATCCTAATTTATAACTGGATAAAAATTTTCATTTGATGGTGTGTAAGTGTTTGCTTGTCCCCGGTTGTGAGGCCGGTGGATGTACTGCCAAATTCTCTGAAAAGCGTTGGGAGACGGCTTATGATAGAGAAATGAACATTCAATTCGGGGAACAGCTCTGGTGGACATTTCTGCAGTCAGCATGCACGCTCCCTCAGTTATTGCACACTCCCTCAAAACTTGCAACATCTGTGGCATTGTACTGTGTGATAAAAACTGCACATTTTAGAGTGGACTTTTATGGTGGCCAGTCTAATGCACACCTGTGGAATAATTATGCTGTCTAATCAGCATCTTTATATGTCACACCTGTGAGGTGGATGGATTATCTCAGTAAAGGAGGAAGTACTCACTAACACAGATTTAGACAGATTTGTGAACAAAATTTGAGAGGAATAGGCCTTTTGTGTACATAGAAAAAGTCTTAGGTCTATGAGTTCAACTCATGAAAAATGGGGGAAAACAAAATTGTTGCATTTATAAATTTGTTCAGTATAATAGAATTAGCAATAGCTACATAGTGCATTGCAGCATGAGAAATACTGTATATTGATCCTGCAAGTGGGCTGCAGTCCGAGGATTTTGATGTTATACTCTGTTGGGCACGTTCAGTAGCAGAAGTACAATAATTTTTTTAAAACTTGGGCGCTCTAGCTGTGCCAGCCTGGGCGGATGCCCAGTCGCCCATGCTTAAATCTGCCACTATTTCAACTTCACTCTGACATCTGTGAACATGAAAAACATTGATGACAGACAATTTTTTTTAATGAGAATTTACACATTATTAGAACTGATTGTGACAACCTTACTATTTATAAAGCTGAGTGGTTCGACAGTAATTTTTAATATAGTCCTTCATATTTAATAAAGTCCTAGGGCTATTTTGTTAACAAAAAGGTTTTGCATATAATCCAAGAAAGCAAAACATTCAGAGCTAAATGACAGTGCTAAGTGGTTATTGAGCCTTTTCATTTAAAGAAAATAAAAATCATAGCAGCAAGTATTTCTAATATTAAATAATCATAAAGTCTATGCCATACAATTGTTTGTCAATGGGCACATACCCAGTTAACAGAAATCAGTAAGTAAGTATTTGAAGTGTTTTAGTCAAGGTAAGAATGAAATCAGTTTAATAACAGAAAGAAATAAAGGAAATTAAGTGAATACTGCCAGCGTTTTACATTACAGCTAGCTTATGCACTCCATCTCTTCCTCTTTTACAGGTACAGACATATGAAGCTACAGCAATCTCCTGGACAATATTTTTTTTTTTATATAAGAACACTAATACTAATACTATTGGATCTCATTACAATGATCTCACTGATTTTGGAGATGCACTAATCCATTCGTCTAGTCATCACAGACATGACAGGTGCCATTGTAAGGAATGTTTTTCCATTCAAATGTTAGTAGATCTAATGTTATGGTATACAACATATACCTTTTTACTTTGTACTTTCTTGATCATGTCTACATAGTCTTTTACCAGATATTTGAACGGACCGTCTGGGATAGGTATGTAGCAAAGATAGAGGCAAAAAATCTTCGTAAATCATGTTGGTCTCTATGGCTAGGGCTGGACATGAATATAAAAACGGCAGTGCAATACACCCTTCTCCCTTATGAAGACCAATTCTCACCATCCAAATCACAGATAGTTCCAAGTTGCCAAGGTCATTGCCAATGAGCCCAAAGATGAGTGCAGTTGCACAAGGGAAGGTTACACTAACACAGGGTATTTGTTGCCTGCCCAAAACCCAAAATCAAAAAGTAGGTGAAACAGTTCCTAGAACTGGCTGGCTATTGTTGTAGGTTTGTGCATATTTATTGAAATGCCACCAGACTTTCCTTTCACCAGCGTTTTGCAAATCTCTTATAAAAAGGAAAGAGAAGCTGCCATTTGATTTAGGAAAAGTGTCATTTTGGAAAAATTAAAAAAGGCTTTAGACCTGAACCTGAATAGACAAGGCTATCTTCCTTAGTTCTAAAATCACATTTTGCATAAATTTGCATTACTCTAAGCACACTTTACGTGTGAGATTTTACTTGCTTCTATATATATATTGAAGCAAGTAAAAATATCAAGTAAAATCTCTTCACGTCATTCAGAATACCATACTTATGGTTGTAACTTTTCATTTGAGAATCTTTCTTTGAGATTCTGGTCAGTGTAGACATGCTTGAACCATATAATTTTAAAGACAATATTTTCCACATTATTAGCCAAACCTAGCCTCAGATTCCTGTTCTTGTCTGACAAACAGGAGAGGAACCTAATTTGGTTGTAGCTCATCCGCATTAACTTTGACATGTTGTTTGTTACAAAATGCTTTTCTTCTCACTTCAGTTGTAAAGAATTATTGTTTCTTTAACTTTTCTGTCAGCTTTGAGCAATCTAGCCATTATCTTCTGTACTCTCATAAAAAAAAAGGTAGTTTTTCTCTATTCTCTGTAAACCGGTGCAAACAATCATTACTGAAATCACAATTTTTCATCATGCTGATGGTTGATAGGAATATAGACTGAAGCTCCTATCGTATCTGCATGATTTTATGTATTATACTGCTTCCAAATGAATGAGCTTAGCTCTTGATCCAACACACCCTGTAGAAGCAAATAACTTAAGGAATTTTGACTCACCTAATGCAGAATTCATGCAAAATACTATTTTGCTAAAAACAAAAAACTTGAAGAAGTCCAATCCTCCTGCAATTAGATTGTTACACAGTGTTAACATTTGAAATGAGCAATAATTGAAATACTATTTAATAACATGTACAGTACAGACCAAAAGTGTGGACACACCTTCTCATTCAAAGAGTTTTCTTTATTTTCATGACTATGAAAATTGTAGATTCACACTGAAGGCATCAAAACTATGAATTAATGTGGAATTTTATACGTACATAACAAAAAAGTGTGAAACAACTGAAATTATGTCATATTCTAGGTTCTTCTAGGTTCTTCCACCTTTTGCTTTGATTACTGCTTTGCACACGCTTGGCATTCTCTTCATGAGCTTCAAGAGGTAGTCACCTGAAATGGTCTTCCAACAGTCTTGAAGGAGTTCCCAGAGATGCTTAGCACTTGTTGGCCCTTTTGCCTTCACCCTGCGGTCCAGCTCACCCCAAACCATCTTGGTTGGGTTCAGGTCCGGTGAATCAATCAATCAATCTATCTATCTATCTATCTATCTATCTATCTATCTATCTATCTATCTATCTATCTATCTATCTATCTATCTATCTATCTATCTATCTATCTATCTATCTATCTATAAATGTCAGGGACAGAAGACGATGGAGGCAGATATACTTTAAAATCACAGAGTTTAATGAAAAGCAGAACTGAATGAACTGAGTGAGGGTGGATCAGTCCAGATGAAGCTCCAAAACACACGCCGGGTCACAGGTTGCAAAACAACGATTCCTAGATCCTTCGGTGAACGACGAACTCAGGAAGCTACTGGTGGAAAAGATTGAGTCAGGTTAGAGTAGATAAAGCATGTAGTTGTAGCTAGCAATTACTAGACTGGACAATGTGTGTGTGTATGAGAGCGTCTTTTATGTGGTGAGAGAATGAGGGGTGCCAGGTGCCGGTGATTAGAATTCAAGTGATAAGGATCTGGCTTGCTGTGTGAGTGGAGAACCTGGCAAATCCGTGACAAGTTAAATATATGGGCATTTTATCTTCATTTTAAAACATTGGAAGATTCAAGTAATAATGACTAAACAAATAAAACCAAGAAAGGTCTTGCCTACAGGTGTATCACATCAGGTGCAAATTATTTGAATATTGTTACAGAGCATTTTGAAGAAGGCTTGCCCAGGAGTGGCACCAGAGTATTTTGAACGCAGGTGCTTAGGGCACGTCAATTTATTTACAAGGGGAGCCATTACAATAAATATTTGCAAAATCTTGGGATTATGTTTTTAATCTTTTTTGTAAATCAAAATGAAATGATTTAGCAACCCTTGCCATATTTAAACCTAAGACATTTACTTTGGTTTGCTGTTAATTGTTGAAATGAGAGGCATCACCATAGTGAGATCCATAGATAGACTGCACAACATCAACTATCATCGGAGGTGTGCAAGGAGGAAATGTTTGCTGTCTAAAAAAAACAAACAAAAAAAACCATGAAGGACTTCTGGAATAATGTGCTACTGTCAAATGCAGCTGAAAAAACACTAAGGAATGAAGAATTATAGAACGACCAGGTCAAAGCCAGGATCTAAATTCTATTGAGATGGGGTGATTTAAAATGGACTGTGCATAAAATAAACCTCTCAAACATCACATATCTGAAATAATTCTGCATTGAGGAGTAGGTAAACTTTCTTACAGTCAATGACAGAAGCTGGTAGATGGCTAAAAGAAATGTCTCACTGAGGTTATTTCAGCCAAAGGGTAAAACACGAGCTATTAGTGCATAGGGTGTCCATTTTTTTCCTCAGTTGAAATACTCATTTTTGTTTGTCATTTCTTTTGTTTAATTAGTTAAAAGTGTATTTTTTCTTTTGTTGTTACATGCAATAACATCACTTTCATCCAAAGGTACAAATAGAAACAAGATCAGAAATTGACATGTTGAAATTTCATAATAAAGAACTAAATATTTAATGTGGTGTCCTAATTTTCTTACATGACATAAATATAAAACCTAAGAATTAGCCTTTTTCCTTGTATTTTTGGAACTTTATGGACTGTAATATCAGGTAAACCTATTTGCATTTGCAAAAAAAAGTACATTTGCCTTTTAAATAAGTTACATAATGATTTACTAAAACACCAGTGGACAGCTCAGACTTGCACAGAGTTGACTTCATGATTCATGTCAAGCAAGGTAAGAAATCTAAACTATGCCTTTATTTGGTTTAGTACAATATATATTTGTATATGGTTTACTTTTTTTTTTTAGAAAAGTTTTTTTTTTAAAAGTCTGATTCTGGTAAATTAGTGAATGCTACAGTATGTTGCTTCCTCAAATGGCTATTCATGTTTTCCCTTAAGTGATGTTGTAAATCTGAAGTTTTATCATTCTATTGGAACAGAAAATGGAGATTTCACAAAGGCTCATGCTTCTTTTTTTAGGTAAACATTTTTAATTATTAAAAAGATTTTAAGTATAGATTTAAAACAAATTTTGTTTTAGTGTTTGTTTCAAAAAACAAAGATCAAGTTAAGACCAAGTCCTATAAATATTCAGAGCTATTTTATATGATAATATGTTTTATGCTTTAATATATTTTTAAAATACCTGATGTTAGTCCTATTGCTGTATGTCTCCTCCTAAGTTGGCAGGTGACAGAAGTTAAATGTGTGAAATTAAAATGTATACATTTGCACAGGGCTATACATCTCAATGCAGTGGATACTGACCCAACAGCAAGGGTCAGTATCCACTGCATTGAGATGTAAAGCCCTGTGCAAATGTATACATTTTAATATGTTTTATGCTTTAATATATTTTTATATTTAAGTTGGCAGGTGACAGAAGTTAAATGTGTGAAATTAAAATGTATACATTTGCACAGGGCTATACATCTCAATGCAGTGGATACTGACCCAACAGCAAGGTAGAAAATATATGAGATAAATGTATATATAAAGGTAATTTAATAATCTCAATTCTATTCACGATATCTAGTATATTAAAAAAAATAATTATTGTATAAAAAACAATTACATATGTTGACATACAAATTTTAATTCCTAATGGAGTGTTTTATTAAGTTAAAATTTTAATTTTAATTAAATTTCGTGTGTGTGTGTGTGTGTGTGTGTGTGTGTGTGTGTGTGTGTGTGTGTGTGTGTGTGTGTGTGTGTGTGTGTGTGTGTGTGTGTGTGTGTGTGTGTGTATATATGTGTGTGTATAAATATGTTTTCTTCCTCCCTTCAGTCAACCTGGCCCTAAAAGGAATAGCAACACAATCTTCTACATATTACATAAACAATGCTTCCCATGCCATTGATGGAAACAAAACATCTAACTTGACATCACACTCATGTACTCACACGAATCTTGATTATAATCCATGGTGGAGGGTGGATTTGTTGGCGGTGTATGACATTAACAAAGTAATCGTCACTAACCGAGGTGACTGCTGTGCGGGACGAATAAATGGTGCTGAAATCCACATTGGCAACTCCTTAATCAACAATGGCAATAATAACTCCAGGTGAAAAACAAACAAACAAATATTTATATAAAAATATCAGCATTAAAGAGATTCTTTTCTTATAGAGGTTTATTAATACTTGCATTTAAAGCTTGCTGCCTATATAGGATCTTGTGGTGTATTACCAGGTAAAGACATTATAATGTTCCACTGAAATTGCTTATAATGTTATGTAAAATTGTGACTGACAATTTAACATGATTTAAGACTTTAAGACAACTTTAAGACATTTGTTAAGAAATTCTATCAATTAGTGTTTCAATCATAACTGGTTTTAAACTTCATTACTGAAATATGACTTAAGAACATTTAAACACAGACTTATTACAGAACATGCGCATTAAAGTTTATGACTGCAGGTTCTTATCTGACTGACAAGGACATATTAAATTATAGAAATTCTCTAAATATGACATATCATCATGGAATGAACTGTATTCTCAAATCTGAATAGTTAGAATTAAAATTTTCAATAAAATCAATTAAAATCAGTTCTTCTGCACTGTTTGGCTGGTGAATGTTTTATAAAGCATTACTATCTTTAGATTAACTTATTGTTTACTATTAACTAAACTATTAACATTATAGATTACCTCTCTCTCTCTCTCTCTCTCTCTCTCTCTCTCTCTCTCTCTCTCTCTCTCTCTCTCTCTCTCTCTCTCTCTCTCTCTACCTCGGTAGATGTGCCATTATCTCTAGCATCCCTGCTGGTGCTTCTGCAAACTACACTTGCAATATGCAGGGTCGTTATGTGAACATCATCCTTCCCGGCGTTACCCAGTACCTCACACTCTGTGAAGTTGAAGTCTATGGTGTCCAATCTTACACTTTAAATTTATTTCAAAGTGGGGATTAAATAAAGTCCATATTTGTTTTACAACATTTGCTAAATATCAATATTGATGACTTTTTTGTAGCCCCTGTTACTAAGAAGAAATTTTTCCAATTAAAGATTAACAGCAGTGAGGATCTTGGCAACCCTATCATGAGGGACAAAGTTCTCCAAAAGGTGTGTGTTTGTGAGAATGTACACTCAGTTTATTAGGTAAACATACCTTGTAATGGCATTACCTGTACCTCATTGGCCATTACTGATTGTTGTGATGCATTATAAGTGAATTATTTAATATACTATAAATAAATATTGCATAAAACATGACAGTTATTTTTATTTATAGATCAAGGCTGCCATTGACCCATCATCAGAATTTCAGGTCTCTTGGAGAAAGAAACCAGAACTGGAAACTGATATGAAGTGAAACTAAGGTGAGACTGATTCAGCAAGCTTAATTGTTCCTTTTTTTAAAATATCTACTGATACCTGATTAGCTAGTGACAGACATATATTTTCATTAATTTAGTCATCATGAGAATCTATTAAGGATTGGTACACATATACCATACCAAATTTCAGCTTGATCTGAATACCAGTCCCTGAAAGAAAAGCTTTACTTTACTTTAGTCCCGCTAGTCAGGTGTGAATCCATGTATGCACTACTGAGTTATAGCTTTATAAGTAAACTTAGCCCCACCTTATTAGAGCTAAATAGTTAGAGTTTTTTTATTATTATTTAAAGAAAATGAGGATTGTAACAGCAAATAAAATCCTACCCTCACTGATTGTCCTCTTAAATAATTGTAATTTCCATTCCATAGAATTGTTTATCATTGACCACATACCCAGCTTTATTGCTTTCTAATTTCAGTTTAGCTAAATTAATCTTAGCTAAGAATGGTCCGAATTAATGTTCCAAAACAGTGTTTCAATGTTTTAAAAACATCTGCTGTAATATGAACTACAGAATTCTGACCTTCTAAATTAACAGCTTCATCAGTTTGACAGTTGTTTGCCTATTTATTTACTTATTTATTTTATGAGTCATATGACTTTCACCTTTGACTTTCCATTGACTTTCACCATTCTTCATTGCAGGTGGCAGAAATCATTTTAAATATTTAAAAAAAACAAGAGGTCAAAGAACAACAACAAAAATAAAGAATATCAACAATCTGTGTGAGATATGGGTATACATATATAACTACTAGCTAGCTAATGACATACACTTAATGTTTATTTAAAGCTATATTGTTTTTTTTTATATTTACTGTGTGATTGATGGATGTATTTTAATGCTGTCTTGAGTGTTGGATTTGGCATGGTTAAGACTAGGTTTAAATTTAAGAAAATAACTAGTATATGCATTCAGTAGTATTTCTGTCTAAACAAAGATAAATAATTTAAATTAGCCTGATTGTAATAAATGCCCATTCATCTGGTCCACTTTACTTATTGCAATAGTACCAAGAATTCATTTTATAATTCATTTGATACTGTTGTACTTATTTAGCATGCAAGATATAGAATTATATGTAACTAAAATAAAGAAGTTCTAAATATGCAGACATAAGATAAAGTCCAATGTCCAGAATGTCTCTGAAACTGTCAGACATTCCATTAGTCTCTGTGGATTTCTTCTTATTACTTCATTGCCAAAATCTTAACCATTTAATAATCTTGTGAATATTTGTTTTTTTCCCCCTCTTATTGTTAGTGTTCAAATCAATCCTGCGTCTCAGCTATCAAAATAAATATGATTACACTATGTTTTATACAGTAATTGTGTATAAAACTAAACACTGACAATTTTTATTGGATCACATATTTGCTGTAGTCAAATCTATATCAAGTTTTGGATAGTGTGTAACTGTATACTCAGAATAATGTATTTTTCACCCTTAACATATAAATGAAAATATGAGCAAAACATTCTATACACAGAATAGGACAATTCACTCTCAATTCATCAGTGGTTGATTGTGTTTTTTTTTTTTTTTTTGTCAAGTATCTGCACTGAAAATTAAATCTTAATATGGAGGAATGAAAGTTTCTACTGTTTTCCTTTAAAATTGACGAGTCTTCTCAAAAGCAGATGATCCCATTATCCCAACCTGAGAAACATGACATGCCCTTCATTATATGGAGGATGATCATTACAGAAATTTGGTTAGCTTTTTAAATTAGATTACATTAATACTATTTGTAATGACTTTTATAGTCACTGTACAGCCCATGCACACTAACCATGATGTGTCTGACGTAATGATATAAAAAAAATAAAAAAATTAAAATTATCACTATTACTCAGTCACTTAACTAGGAATGTGGTACAAAAAGAGACTTGATAAAGTGACTGGTCTGCTGCAGTCTAAGATATAAATAACAAATAACGTATGTGCTCTATTTCATTTTAATTTCATGGTTAAACACATGAATATTTTCATACGGTTATACAAAAGTTTTAGGGACAAAAGAGAATGTAGGGTTTGCCATTTAACTTTTTTAGTCAACCCCTGTATTGTGTGTGTGTGTGTGTGTGTGTGTGTGTGTGTGTGTGTGTGTGTGTGTGTGTGTGTGTATTAATTGCTTGCTGCCTAGATCTAAAAGGGTGAAATCATTTGACTGGTAAATTTCATACTATACATTTCACCTAATATGCATAGGTCATATTTAGTTTTCACTCCAACATGGTTATACTCACACAGCAATTATTTCTAACATTATCGTTTGTCAAGTAATTTTGCTAGTGAGAGATTTCAACCTAATCTGGCAACCTGAACTGATGTCTCCACAGTCTTGGGACAAGCTCCTCTCACATAAGCTCCTCTCACATAAGAGGATTTGTACTGTTTTTAGTCCAAGTAAGCATGAGGAGGTGTAAATTTCAAAGATTTAAATAACAAATCATGGAAAGTAAGCAAATATTTCCATCGTATTACATTACCAGCAGCTTAAATGTGCTCTTGTTCATCCTCTTTTCTAGGTACACAGTGCAATTTTCTGAACATTAATTGCTTATACAAGCACAAAAACATATTTACTGATGATTTACAGTAACTGGTTAAATATTTTATTTGAATCTTTTATAATAAAAATGTTATAAACTATGATTATAAGTAAATACTTGAAGACTTCAGCAGGAAGGAATTAGTGTTAAGTCTGTAATGAACAAATTAACCTGACCTATTAGTTCAACAGAAGCTCTTAGTTGCACAATTCCAAGTGAGTATAAACTGTTGTAGGACATTATTTACATTTACATCATTTGCTGTCCAGTGTCACCCAAATGAGGATGGTTCAACGTCTGAACCTTGTTCCTCTCAAGGTTTCTTCCTCATATCATGTCAGGGTGTTTTTCTTCTTCCCAAAATCACTGCAGGCTTGGTAGTTAGGGATAAATGTAGAATAAAAATTGTAAAGATTAAAATTAAAATATTTATCTCTGTGTCAGTTTTCTACTCTGCTTTGAGATTGTTATAAACGCTGTACAATTTTAATTGAATTGTTACTGGAGTGAAGTTTGTTAATCTTTTGGGTCTGAAGGGATAGGATAGGGATTTGTCGGAACTCAGAGAGCTCGCCTCTGAGTTCATCTAAACTAAACTTTACTGTTACACTATAATTGATACGAATTAAACAATGAGAAGACTTTCCAAACCTGGATGAGAATGAGCAAACTTCAGCCAACAATTCCATTGAGCTCAAGGAAAAATTTCTAAGTCAAAAGCATTCAAATGAAAAACCCAAGCGAGTATCCCCTGCAACCCAAAAAGTTCAAACAAAAAAAAAAAAGCAAGCAAGCAAGAGCCCCCTCCCTCCAAAGGAAATCTCCTCAATATATACCCTGGCACCTCTAGGTGCCTTCTATACATTCAGGTAATACCTCCTTTCTAAATTCCCCTTACTTTGCAGAATACACAACAAGACGTCCCCTTATTTCCCAGAAAAACAAGTCTGTCCTTTTAATTTATCAGAAAAACAAGTCTGCCCTGTTGTTTTTCCCGCCTTACTTCTGCATTGTTATTAGAAAAATATGCTTCGCTGTTAAAAAATTTTGTTAAAAATGTGCTCCAGAGATCTTCTTGTATCTTCATATTCTTGAGTTATTTGCCACTCAGTTTTCCATAACACAGTCGTCTTGTGTATCATTCCTCTTTTACAGCTACAATAAGTAAGTTTCCTTATTTCATTTCTTGCTATTTTATATGATTTCTACTGATTATATAATTGATTGATTATATGTTAGCTTTATGAGTGTGAATTATGATATTGGTTATGTTGTATTGCTGTTTTTGCTAAGCCTTTGCTGTTATAATGTTGCTTTCTATATAAGTGGAGTTCTATGTTGACTCCTTAAGCTTACTCAACCTATGAGCTGAACATTGTTATGATCCCAGTCTGTCACTTTCCAGACTGGGCTTAAACGCACATGCATATTTTAAGCCTTAGTTTCTCTATTTCCACTAAAGGTCAGGTTCCCCTTTGACCCTCAATCTCAGATTCAGCAGGTCTGTCCAGCTGGTCGCCTGATTCAGCTGTCTCGCCCTACTCCCTTCATGAGGCCTGTTTCAGCTGAACTCTTGATTTTCACATCCTCACTCATTGTTGATCAGAGAGCTCAGACTGACTAGGCCTGACAGCACTGAGTCTGGCTACTTTTACTAAGTTTATGATGGCAATAAACATCTTTTGTTGTTTACATCTGGCCTACAACATCGCCTACATATGTCCTATGACACCAATTGTAATATTTTGCAAGGCTTAATACTTTACTTTGGTTATAGTATTGTAAGGAATAATTTTTACTAAGGTTTTTCACAACAGATTATATATAGTAAAGGAATTAGATTTATACAGGGAACAATATTACTACCCCTCCTTGAACCGCCACCTTTTTGTGGTGGAGGGGTTTGCGTGCCTGAATGATCCTAGGAGCTATGTTGTCTGGGGCTTTTTGCCCCTGGTAGGGTCTCCCAAGGCAAACAGGTCCCAGGCAGTCGAAGGCGGGGGCCTCGGCGAACCAATCCCCAGACACGGAATCTGGCACTAGGGACATGGAATGTCACCTCGCTGGGGGGGAAGGAGCCTGAGCTGGTGCGGGAGGTTGACAGATACCGACTAGATATAGTTGGGCTCACCTCCACACACAGCTTGGGCTCTGGAATCCAACTCCTTGAGAGAGGCTGGACTCTCTACTACTCTGGAGTTGCCCATGGTGAGAGGCGGCGGGCTGGTGTGGGCTTGCTCATAGCCCCCCAGCTCAGTAACCATGTGTTGGAGTTCACCCCGATAGGTCTTTCATGGTCATTTGTGCTCATGGGCCAAATTGAGTCCGAGTGGACCATGAGTTCGACATTGAGTCCGAGTGGACCATGTTCTCCACCTCCATTGTCGACGTGGCCGCTCGGAGCTGTGGCCGTAAGGTCTCTGGTGCCTGTCGTGGTGGCAATCCCCGAACCTGGTGGTGGACCCCGGAAGTAAGGGATGCCGTCAAGCTGAAGAAGGAGTCCTATCGAGCCTGGTTGGCTCGGGGGACTCCGGAGGCAGCTGATAGGTACCGAAAGGCCAAGCGAGCTTCAGCCCAGGTGGTTACGGAGGCAAAAACTCGGGTCTGGGAAAAGTTCGGTGAGGCCATGGAGAAGGACTATCGGTTGGCCTCGAAGAAATTCTGGCAAACCGTCCGGTGCCTCAGGAGGGGGAAGCAGTGCCCTGCTCATACTGTTTACAGTGGGAGTGGGAATCTGCTGACTTCGACTGGGGACATCCTCGGATGGTGGAAGGAATACTTCGAGGATCTCCTCAACCCCACCGACATGTCTTCCACTGAGGAAGCAGAGGGCGGGGGCTCAGTTGTGGACTCGTCGATTCCCCAAGCTGAGGTCACTGAGGTAGTTGAGAAGCTCCTCAGTGGCAAGGCACCGGGGGTAGATGAGATCCACCCTGAGTACCTCAAGTCTCTGGATGTTGTGGGGCTGTCTTGGTTGACACGCCTCTGCAACATCGCATGGAGGATGGGGACAGTGCCTCTGGACTGGCAGACTGGGGTGGTGGTCCCTCTATTTAAGAAGGGGGACCGGAGGGTGTGTTCCAACTATAGGGGGATCACACTCCTCAGCCTCCCCGGAAAAGTCTATGCCAGGGTACTGGAGAGGAGAATTCGGCCGATAGTCGAACCTCGGATTCAGGAGGAACAATGCGGGTTTCGTCCCGGTCGGGGAACACTGGACCATCTCTATACCCTCGCCAGGTTGCTGGAGGGTTCATGGGAGTTTGCCCAACCAGTTCACATGTGTTTTGTGGATTTGGAGAAGGCTTTCGACTGTGTCCCTTGTGGTGACCTGTGGGGGGTGCTCTGGGAGTATGGGGTCCGGGGCCCTCTGTTAAGGGCTGTCCGGTCCCTATATGACCGGAGCAGGAGTTTGGTTCGCATTGCCGGCAGTAAGTCAGACTTATTCCCGGTGCATGTTGGACTCCGGCAGGGCTGCCCTTTGTCACCGGTCCTGTTCATTACTTATATGGACAGGATTTCTAGGCGCAGTATGGGGCCGGAGGAGGTCCGGTTTGGGGACCACAGGATTTCGTCTCTGCTTTTTGCAGATGATGTTGTCCTGTTGGCTTCCTCAAACCGGACCTTCAGCGTGCACTGGGACGGTTTGCAGCCGAGTGTGAAGCGGCGGGGATGAGAATCAGCACCTCCAAGTCCGAGGCCATGGTTCTCAGTCGGAAAAGGGTGGCTCCTGCCTCAAGTGGAGGAGTTTAAGTATCTTGGGGTCTCGTTTACGAGTGAGGGAAGGATGGAGCGGGAGATCGACAGGCGGATTGGTGTATCTTCTGCAGTGATGCGGTCGATATACCGATCTGTTGTGGTGAAGAAAGAGCTGAGCCACAGGGCAAAGCTCTCTATTTACCGGTCAATCTACGTTCCTACCCTGACCTATGGTCATGAGCTTTAGGTCATGACCGAAAGGACGAGATCCCGGATACAGATGGCCGAAATGAGTTTCCTCCGCATGGTGGCTTAGAGATAGGGTGAGGAGCTCGGTCACTCGGGAGGAGCTCAGAGTGGCTCGGGCATCTGTTTCAGATGCCTCCTGGACGCCTCCCTGGGGAGGTGTTCCGGGCATGTCCAACCGGGAGGAGGCCCCGGGGAAGACCTAGAACACGCTGGAGGGACTATGTCTCTCGGCTGGCCTGGGAACGCCTCGGTATTCCCCCGGAAGAGCTGGAGGAAGTGTCTGGGGAGAGGGAAGTCTGGGCATCCCTGCTTAGACTGCTGCCCCCGCGACCCGGCCCCGGATAAGCGGTAGAAGAAGAAGAACAACAATATTACTAGTGTATTAGTTTGTATAAATTGTAGGAAGACAAATACAAGGAAGCCAAAGGAGTAATAGCGATTCAAGGTTATATGATTTGTTGATGTAGAACTCAGGGCTCGTTTAGCATGAGAGAAATCAGTGCAAAAGCTGTGCTTTTTTTGCCACATATACATTACAGCATAGAAATTCTTTCTATGCATATCACAACTTCCAAAGTTTGGATCAGAGCACAGGGTCAGCCATGAAACTGTGTCCCTAGAGCAGTGAGTGTTACAGAGTTTTGCTCAAGGGCCCAACATCTGAAACTTGGCAGTGCTGAGGCTTGTACCTCCGGGTACTCCGGTTTCCTCCCCCGGTCCAAAGACATGCATGGTAGGTTAATTGGCATCTCTGGAAAATTGTCCGTAGTGTGTGAGTGTGTGAGTGAATGAGAGTGTGTGTGCCCTGCGATGGGTTGGCACTCTGTCCCGGGTGTATCCTGCCTCGATGCCCGATGACGCCTGAGATAGGCACAGGCTCCCCGTGACCCGAGTAGTTCGGATAAAAGCGGTAAAAAATGAATGAATGAATGAATATTAACAACTAAGCTCAAAAAACTTAAAACAACTTAAAAATGTATAATTGAAAAAATATTATTTGCACACACATACATAATACAATTCAGTACAGTTCAAAGTATTGACTGAAGGATTTTTACATATGGGAAGATATCAATTTAATTGTTATTTCATTTAACTAGATCTATATTGCATATTTCCAGTACTTTTTTAAATAACACTTTCTGCTGTTTAGCAAATTACTTCAAAAACATTTATTTTGTCCTCCTGAATGAAACCCCCAGTACATGCATGCAGTTTCAGTAGCTTATTAATTCTCAGAATGTTACATTTAAGCCATTTGACAGACACCTTTATCCAGAGCAACTTATATTTTAGCTCATTTTATACAACTGACCAATTTAGTGTAAAGGGACTTTCTCAAGGGCCTAGAAGTGGCAGGTGGCTTGGTGGACCTGGGATTGGAGCTCACAACTTTACAATCCCTAGTCCTAACACCTCAACACGTCCAGAAGAGACTGCTCACTATTGGAACAATCTGGCAAAAAAATTTCCAAAGCTATGTAATTATCTCTTTTTAACTAACTAAATATTTCATCTTAATTTATCGATTCAACCCACTTCCTTTTATGTGTAAGCTAAGCTAGTTTGCCTTTTTCTTTCAAATTAATATGAACAATGCTTTGTGCGCTGCCTCAAGCAAAAGGGCAAAGGTAGTGATGGACCCATGTGATGTGCAGTCAACCAAACACCAAAGCTTGTTCCAGAAGAGGCAATATTTAACACTAACATCTTTAAATTCTCCAAAGAGCTTTCCAAACCTATATTTTTTTATTTTGCTTCAAATAACTCAATATTTAATTTTTAATCATTTTTGTTGTGTTATCTGAGCGATTTTGCTTTTTTTTAACCTATGAGCCTTTTCCGCAGGCTATAGTGCCCTCTTTTGGCTGCCTGTCAAAACTTCCATTTTTATTTTTAAAAAATTGCACACTAAAATGCACCTAAAGCACCATAAAACAATTTGTTTGCAAAGAAAGGCTGGTAACATTTGAATAAACACATTGAGATGCTCCCAGGCATTTGCCCTTGTCATTTGTCCAAGTGTGCCATTTGTGAAAAAAAAACAATTGAAGTTGTGACAGACAGCCAAAAGAGGGCACCAATCCCCACGGAAAAGTCATTGGATGTGACCCTGAATAGGCTCATAGGTGAAAAAAAAAGCTAAATTACTTTACACAACAAAATAAAACCAATAAAATTTAAATACTAATTTTTGGTATGATGATTTTTTTATCCCCAGCTTCCATTATTATTATAACACACAAAAAATCCAGCCAATCCGAAATGTTGAGAAACAACCAAATAATTAAATTCTTAATGAATTGATACTTTTTTATTTGATGATTTATTTTTTATTACTTTTTTTAAGTGTACTTTTAACTGCTTCATAATAAATCTGCACTTCTGATGAGTCAGAAATTGGGTCTCTAAAACAGGGTTTCACTACAGATCATAGGTACCCACTTGTGCCAGTAAAATATTGTTGAGGGTGTTTCGATGGATCCTGCAGATTGTAGCATGTTAGAAAGACAGGAACAGTGAGGAGGGCCTTGTTCCCCCACCTACTGGGGGACTTACCCTCAAGGACTTCCCTTTGAAGCAAACCTGGAATAATCACTATAGGTAGTTTACCAAGTGATGCAGGAATATCAAACCCAAGAGAAATCAACCCAATAGTTGTACAGTTGTTAATCTGTTAAAGTAAAAAATTTGTAATGACCGCAACACTTTTAAACTCCCATCTTTATTAAGTAATTTTTTTTTAAAAAAGCAACGTTTCGACCCTATTGGGTCTTCTTCTGGCAAATGAAGCACATTTGTCAAAAAAAAAAGGGGGGGGGTATATAGGCCTTGCAATTAACTGACCCACCCTGTGATATCAATTAACTTAATTGGGTCTAAACAAGCCTAATAACCCCACCCTTTACTCAATTAAAAGTTCATAGAACACGTTCATAGAAGAACAATACAATGAAAAACCACTGCAATGGAAGAAGCAGCTCCACACCAGCATACATGCTCAAAAACAACATGAAAACCACCCCACATTTACACAAAAGTCCACAGAAAAACAGTCAATAAAAAAATTTCACAAAAAATGTTTACACATACATATACATGTGTACAATAGTATGCACATACACATACACCCACCTACACATCTATGCATACATACATACATACATACATACATACATACACACACACTATATATATATATATATATATATATATATATATATATATATATATATATATATATATATATACACATACACATACACATATACACACTATATATATATATATATATATATATATATATATATATATATATATATACACATACACATACATACATACATACATACATACATACATACATAAATACATACATACACAAACATACATATATACACACAAATACAGTATATACATCCATATCCCCACTCCTTATAAGAATGGCTTTATATCAAACTCTTCATTAAGACCATTTTAGACTTGGCAAATATAGTCCTTACCAATAAGTTTTTTCGTTTTCAGGATGAGTTTTATATACAAAAGAAAGGCACTTCTATGGGAAGTAAAATGGCCCCTAACTATGCCTGCTTATATATGGGTCTTTTTGAAAATCAATTTGTGCTGCATCAGAGAAACCCATTCTATTCTAAGATCTTATTCTACAAGCGATTTATTGATGATATTTTTCTGATTATTGATTGCACATTAGATGAATTAATGGGCTTCCATGAGTATTTGAGTTTGAGTATTTGACCCATGAGTTTGGGTATAAACAACATTGGGTTGATTTGGCCAAAAAACGTTTTGATCAATTAACACAAGATGAGTGTCTTCGATCAAATAAGCACACTATGTGTGTGTGTGTGGGGGGGGGGGTAATTAATGTTAAACTCCATTAATTAGGGGATTTTATTCACTTTAAATAAAGCGATTCTCTTTAATGTAGTTGATGCAGACTCATTCATAAATCAGTTGCGGCAAAAATGCTGATTACCGATGTAATTTTCCATGAATCTGCTATATTAGTGATTAAAATATGACTTAACTAGCTAACGTTAGCTTGTTTACAATAGCTAGTTAACGTTAGCTTGTTTACAATAGCTTGTTAACGTTAGCTTTTTTACAATAGCTTGTTAACGTTAGCTTGTTTACAATAGCTTGTTAACGTTAGCTTGTTAACGTTAGCTTGTTAACATTAGCTTGTTTACAATAGCTTGTTTACGTTAGCTTGTTTACAATAGCTTGTTAACGTTAGCTTGTTTACAATAGCTAGTTAACGTTAGCTTGTTTACAATAGCTAGTTAACATTAGCTTGTTTACAATAGCTTGTTACATAGTGCACTGTAACTAACACGCCAAAGCCTTTTCCCACGCAGTGTTTAATTTAGGACGACTTGGCATAATGTTAACTTAACATTAACGGCCACAATTAGCATATTGTTTAGCATATTTACTAAATGAGCACTGTGCTACGTCCGAACTGACCTCACTGTATTTTTTGTATAATCAATTTCTATTCTGTTCTTAAGTGTCTTAATTAATTTTAAATCAAATTTTAAACCTTTTTTAATTACTTGTTTTTATTGTTGTGATTTTTTTTTTTATCATAGTTTTACTTTCTTTATGTAAAGCACTTTGAATTACCATTGTGTATGAAATGTGCTACAGTATAAATAAACTTGCCTTGCAGGGACTAGATAAAATGACGGAGAAAAGTAACACTTGAACCTGCGACAAACTTTGAAAATAACCGTAATGACACGTCTCCATGCTACAATAATAACGATAAAAGCAAAGTTTTTCACTGTGGGGACATACAGTGTCTTTATAAGTACAATTTGACTGTATTATTTGTGTCCCCCCTTCAAAAATTGCTCATGAGAAATTTTATATTTATTGTCCCCCCTACTGTTAAAGGAAATTTACGCCCGTGTGTGTGTGTGTGTGTGTGTGTGTGTGTGTGTGTGTGTGTGTGTGTGTGTGTGTGTGTGTGCGCGCGTGCATGTGTGCGTGCGCTGCAACCTGTGAATGAATACACACAGCGGAGGGACAGAGACATGAGCGAAATCTAATACCGTATTGTGTGTAGTGTCCCTTTTTCGGCGGATTTTTCCGCTACCGCAGATCATTTTATCAACTTGTAATATATTCATTTTGTTAGTATATTAACATGTGCTTTCTCAACATTTAAATTTTTTTATTTGAGGGGCCAAGACATTCATTTGAGTGGGCACTGCCCCCTCTTGCCCCTGCGTAGAGCCGGCCTCGGTTGTACAGGATGTTTCTTTTCCTCCAAAAATGTCCAGAGTCATTACAGATCACACACATGACTGCAGAGCTACCTTTTGTAAATGGTTTCTCTGAAGTGCCTGTAACAGCACCAGATAAATGGTACACTCTTTTAATCATGTATGTAGTAAGATTCTTGATACTGTTGCACCTTTTAAGGTGAAGAGGCAAAAAGTGAATAAGCGACCATGGCTAAATGAGGTAACACAGGGTTTTAGGCGGGTCTGCAGGCAGGCTGAGCATACGTGGGTTAAAAATAAATTAGAAATTTCATATGATATTTTTAGGGAATCCTTGAGAAATTATGAAAATGCAGTCAAATCAGAAAGATCATCTTATTTCTCAAGAATTGTATCACAATGGGTGAGCAACCCAAAAGTGCTGTTTGCTACCATAGATAAGGTGTTAAACCCACCTAAAAGTGTAACGCCAAGCTTTTTTGAGGTTTTTTTTGTGGACAAAGTTACAGTGGCCGAGAAGTGCAAAACACATTAACAAATCTGAAAACAAATTAACAAAACAAAAAACACATCAACAAATCCGAAAACAAATGAACAAATCAAAAAACACATCAAAAAATCCAAAAACACAACGACAATTCAGACAACCCGGAAACCACATGATGTGTAATGTGTAAAGTTCTCAGTTTAAATATAAGAAAATAACAACATGAATCCACAGTAATCCATTCCATCCATCCATTCCAACTTTTCCCTGCGGCAGACTGTTGAACTTCATGTATACCTTGAGTGACAGGTGTCTTGTCCAATGATCGCTAAGTGTTCCAATCACAAACTAGACCAACCTCTTCCAGGTTGTCTGAATTGTCGTTGTGTTTTCGGATTTGTTCATTTGTTTTCGGATTTGTTAATTTGTTTCCGGATTTGTTAATGTGTTTTGCACTTCTCGGCCACCGTACAAAGTAGATCTGATCAAGTCGAGTATAGACATGGAGTCCAACTGGAGGTGGTAGATCTCTAGATGCCTCAGGATTCTCAGAGTCACCCTCATCTCAGTAGAGGTCCAAAATCTTCATCGCATGGAAGACAATCGGAGCTGGTACAATTTATGGATGCCTCAGGATGGGTAGAGAGAGAGAACCAGTGGAGAGGGATTAACATATCTGCTGTTCATAAAATGTGAAAGTCTGATGTAATAGTGCACAATATTATGGGATGTATTATGTGTACACCTGACTAAAGAGATGAGTTTTTAATCTACATTTAAACTGGGAGTGTGTGTCTGAGCACCGAACACTATCAGGAAGACTTTTCCAAAGTTTAGTAGACTTAGATATTCTGGGAACTACCAGAAGTCCAGAGATTTGTGATCAGAGAACATGAAGGATTGTAATGTGTTAGAAGACTAGTTAGATACATGGGAGCTAAACCATTAAAGGCAGGGTCTCCAATTTTTGAGAAATGCTTCAGAAAACTGAATCGGGCCGATTAGTAAAAAAAAAAAAAAAAAAAAATCAAAACAAACGTGTTGCCAATGAGCAGAAAAGCGCTGGGCTTGTCAATATGCAGCGGAGAGAGTGTTCAGTGTGCATGAGGATAAAAACAAAGAAAGAAAGCGAAGAAAGGCAAGAAGTAGGACCCGTGTTAATGTTGGATCAGCTTTCCAGCTCTGGAGAGAACTGAAGGAGCAAGAAGTTGGCCGCATATTCACAGATTGGAGTGTTACTACACAAATAACACCTCTTTTCTATCGTACAGTAATAATGTAGAAAGGCAGCTACAACTGCGTGTTGCTAGTAACAGCGTTTAGCTCAGGAGTTATTGACTCGGGAAACTCCAATCTGTGAATATGTGGCCAACTTTACTTAAGACGCCGAGACGCTTTTTTCCTTCTCGATAGGTGAGTAACGTTGGTATTGCTTTGTTTCACAGAACTAATATATGCCATCTTTTTCATGATTATGCTTGTGTGTCATTTTTGCTTATTTGTTTATCTGCAATCGTATTGTTCTTCCCTTCAGCTATGATAAATACACATTTCTTTCCATTATTTGCTTGGGTATCCATGCTGGGTTATGTATGTGTGGGCGGAGCTATCAATACAGAGGGTGGGACCCATTTGGGTTAGGGACGTGTTTGTTTTGGTGATTTCAAATGTTGACACTGGCTTTCAAAAATCGGAGACCCTGCCTTTAAGACCCTTGTACGTAAGTAGCAGCAGTTTGTAATCTAAACTTAACAGGTAGCCAGTGTAAAGATGATAAAATTGGGGTTATATGATCATACTTTCTTGTCCCGGTGAGAACTCTGGCAGCTGCATTTTGGATTAACTGTACCCTATTTATTAAAGATGCAGGACAACCACCTAGTAATGCCTTACAATAGTCCAGTCTAGAAGTCATGAATGACACTATGACTGACACTATGACTGTAACCATTCATTTAAAGCAAAAAGTCCACTGAACCTTTCGATTCCTCATTGGTATGTGGGAAGCGGTCCAGAACCAATGACCCTCGCCGTGGGCGCTGTGCTGTGAATCATCTCCACCAGGGTGTTGAAGTCCTTCTTCAGGATCTCCGACTGCCTCAGGCTGGTGCCATTCGTGCTGGCATGAAGAACCACAGCTCAGGTGTTTATCCATTTATGATGTCCTCCCCACCAAATTGTTAAAAGAGGCAATGCATGCATTCTTGCATTCTTTTAATTATCAACAGTCCATCAACAGCCTAGAATTTGGAATAGTACCACTTGAGTTCAAGCTGGCCATTATTGAGCCGGTGCTAAAAAGACTAACTTGGAATGTCAGGATCTCAGAAATTGTAGGCCGATTTCCTTGTCCCCACTCAACTTATAGATTTTTTAACTGATAACAATATAATGGACATTGTACAATCAGGTTTCAGGAGAAACCATAGTACTGAAACAGCATTAATAAGAGTCGTAAATGACATTTTAATGGGAAGAGATTCCGGGAAATGTGTTGCTTTGATGATTTTGGAATTTCAGAGCTTTTGGCACTGTTGATCACGGCATTTTATTAGCACGACTTAGAGATGATGTTGGTATTAATGATGTGGGCTTGAAGTGGTTTGGTTCTTACCTAAGGGTGCGAATCTGTGTTAATTTCTTTACACTGGCTTCCAGGGTTATGTAAGATAGAATATAAGGTTCTGGGGTCTCATTTATAAAACTGTGCGTAGAATCCCTACTAAAAGTTTACGTACGCCCAAAAGCCAAAAAAAAAGCGTGAACCAGCCCCAAATCCGCCCTGTACATGCCCATTTTTAACCATAAATAGTCAATGCAAATCACTGCGCGGGCACGAGAGTGGACCTCGTTATAATGAGTTTCCTCTGCGCTCTGCGTGTTTAAAAATGGGCCAAATTCATTTTCAGATGGTGCCCTGATAGCAACATGAGCACAGTCAATTGCGCCGATTACATTTGGGAAACCAGACATTGCTGCAAATTGCATTTTAATTTCGGCCTGTTCTCGCACAGTGTATGGGAACCTGATGTATCGACTACCAATAATAAGTATACCATTCAAAACGACAGATATTATGGCACTCAGGGACGGCTGTGATATACCAGACCTATAGGGTGAGATGATAGATTCCAATAGAATTACTTCTTATACAAAAAGGTCTTAGACACAAAGTTGAGGATTACTTATAGTTTTTTTAATATAAATAATTTACCTGTCTGCCAATTCCCACAGGAAACAGACGGTTGCCAAGAACCCCAGAGTGGTGAGGACTAGTATTTGGACTGGGATGGCATGGTTCCGGTGTGTTGCCCTCTCTAATACTGAACCCAATTCAACACATAGATCTAAGAGCACAGCTCTATGGAATCTAAATCGGTTTATTAGCCAGTCATCATCATGGGCCGGGAAATCATCATGGTCCCTGAAAACTGGTTCTCTCCTTATTCTGCCATTGGCGTAATCCTCCAACAGTGCCAGCAGTGCCATCATGAAGCATTACATACCCGGGTCACCGGAGGATTTATATGTTTCTAGCAATTACACTGATCGTTAACACCTTGACAAAATCACAGAATTAATTTGTGGGCGAAAATGTAAGACGGAAATGTTATAGTGAACACATACTTCTTCATGATGGTTTTGTAATGAACACCATAATAGTTAGGACCGATGATAAGTAGAGATTGTGCTTCATGACTGTATTTGCAGACTTTGACATTTTATGATGTATATACATTAAGGAAAATATTTCGTTTTTACACTGTGCTCTGCAGATCTCTAATAAAACGATATTTCATGCTATTCTGTATCATATGTAGTCGCACCATCTCCTCCTGCGCTCCCGTTGTGACCAATATGTCTGTAAGGCAGAGCTGAGTATTTATTCATTCATTCATCTTCTACCGCTTATCCGAACTACTCGGGTCACGGGGAGCCTGTGCCTATCCTCAGGCGTCATCAGGCATCAAGGCAGGATACACCCTGGATGGAGTAGCGCTGATTATTATTATTATTATTTTATTTTTAATACATTTTGAATGACATTTGGATTTTACTAAACGTATACATAGCGTAAAACAATGGGCACAAATAACACTGTTGGATTTAATCTTCATGATAATGTGGATATAACGTATGAAATGGAGTGAAAATTAAATGTCATTATTAATTCTTATAATCGTTCTTCTCATATGAATTTTCTACAATCTAACTTCAGTTCACGACCTCACCATCTGTGTCGCCAATTTCCTTTGTCTCCAGAAAGTGCGTACGCACGTCTCAAAGTTTGCTTAAAGGTGTGCACATTTTCCCGTCAAGTTTGTTTTTTATAGATCACAGCCTTTGCGCAAAAACGGGCATACGCACATTTCCAGCCCCGTTTTGTGCGTACGCACACTTTATAAATGAGACCCCTGATCATTATGTATAAGGCCTTACATCAACAGGCTCCTGACTACATAAAAGCTATGTTGAGCCCATACAAATCTTCTCGCTCTTTCAGAGCAAATGAGATTATGTTGTCTGTTCCACGAACACGGCTGAGGAGGAGTGGAGATCATGCAATCTCTGTGGCAGCTCCTGTGTTATGGAAAAGGATACCGTTGTCTTTGAAATCGGCTCCCTCTTTGGGTAGTTTTAAATGACAATTGAAGATGTTTCTTTTTTCTAAGGCTTTTGCTGTATGATTGGTATATTTTCCCGAGTTATTGTGTATGGTATTTTATGTACTTATGCTTTTATGATTATATTTTTAATATACTTAATATAATGTATAATGATTTTTACCATGTAATGCACTTTGGTCCATTGTTATGGTGTTGAATGTGCTACACAAATAAATATTGATTTGATTTGATTTGATTGATCATATCTGACACTATGGGAATGGCAATACCCACGCCGCCACACACTGGTCGATGACTGTGCCAGAGGCCGTGAGAGAGAATGCCACGAGCTAGAGTTGTGACATAAGTCCTCAAGGCTTTTACTACGCAAAGCAAATGCAGCCTCTCCTGTTCTGCCGACTCATGGGGCAGGGGACAGTAGGCCTGCAGACAACCCCCCATCCTGGGCACCTTAGGGACATATCCTGCACTGGGGTGCAGAATAGCCTTGGACATGCCAGGGGAAAATTCTTGGCAGGCGGGGGTGATCGACAAGGCCTGCAAATCACCCATTTTTTTTTTTTTAGAGAGGCCAAGGCTGGGAGCAGAGCCAACTTCTGCTACAGACGGAGCTTCGGCCACATCCAAACCAAGGCATCCAGGCCCAAAGGGGCCGGATGAGAGAGGGAAAACCACAGTGGACAGTGAGTCGACTCCTTGGAGGTGAACAGATCCACTTCTGCCCGGCCGAAAATCTGCCAAATTCGATCCACCACGTGGGGGTGGAGATGCAACTCCCCGGGCCTCAGTACCTGTCTCGACAGGAAGTCTGCCTCCCGATTTATATGCCCCAGAATGAAAAATGCTCTCAGCGAAAGGAACCTGGTCTATGCCCAGAGCAGAATCTGCTGCACCAACCTGAACAGGGGGCATGAACACAGATCACCCTGATGGCTTATATAGGACACCACCGCAGTGCTGTCTGTCTATACTAAGACATGGCAGCCCCTGAGGTGTGGGAGAAAGTGTTTCAATGCTAAAAACACAGACCTCCTCTCCATTCAATTTATGTGACATTAGAGATAGGGGCCCTCCCATAGACCCTGGGCAGGATGGCCATCCAAGGCCACTCCCCAGCCTGAAAGCGAGGTGTCTGTCGAAAGAGTCCTGTGACGGCACTTAAAAAGGAACCCAATGCCAGGAAGACCCCGGGTCTTTTCCACATAAGACCCCGGGTCTTTTCCACATAAGAAGGGTATGAAGCCCATGGCGCATAACCCTTATAACCCTGAGGGGATGTCTGTGAGGATGAAAGCCCGCACCCCTGAGCCAGAGCTTAAATGGCCTCATGTGAAACAGACCCAAAGGGATAACATTGGCTGCTGCCGAAATGAAGCCGAGCACCCTCTGTGACCCGAACGGGAGACAGATGTGCCTGCATCGTGGTGGAGTCCCAAACTACCCGAAGAGAGGTGGTTCTCTGAGAAAGAGAAAACACACACTTTCCTAAAATAAAATAAAATTAGTGTCTTTGTAGTCGATCGTCACAGTCTTTGGACTTGATCTGGGACACAATAACCTTGAGTGTGAGCATCTTGAACTTGGAAATCTTCAGTGTACAGTTCAGAGCCACAGGACGCAGCCCCCTGTCCTTCTTGGGAACAGCAAAATTTTAGCTGTAAAAGCTGGAGTCCCATTCTGGGAGGGGAACATGCTCTATGGCCCCTTTCCTCAGAAGTGAGAGAAGTTCCTCTTGGAGGAACACCGCCTTTTTCTACAGTATGCAGGACCCAGTGAGACATGCCTGGCAGAAGTTTCCATGCTGCCTGGTTGTCTGGGAGTGGTGTCAACCTCACACAGACCTCCCGGGTGCCCTGAAACATCGCACTGGCAGGTGCTAACCCAGGGAGATCCATGCAATGAAGAGGAGCAGGCACAGACCCAACTGCCTCCTGGAACACCAGAGGTGGTGGGGCGGGCATTAGGGGGAGCGTTCCTAGGAAATAGGACATTCCTAGGAAAACTAAACCTTTTTAACTGCCCTTATTGAACTATGAGGGGGTTGGGTGCGGCTGGAAGATGGCCAGGGCTGCTCGCCATAGTGTGGGAGAAACTCCCTGAATGCTGCCGACTGTCATTTTATCTCCTGGTGCTTGTCGACAACAGTAATCACTGCTTCGCCAAACAAGCCCTGACGTGAAATCCAGGAGAAAGGACTTACAGTATCAGGCTAATTGAGCCACAGGTGTCTCTATGAGGCAACCAGCGCAGCCATTGAGCAGGCCGTCTGCTTTGTGGCACGGAGTGCAAGGTCAGTGGAGGTTGGTGGAGCTCAGATACCACCTGAGGACCCAACCCCTCACCACCGTTGAGCTCTGTCAGCAGGTCAGCCTGGTAGGCCTGCAAAACTGCCATGCTTGGCCTGCTGCCATGTAGGCCTTACCCACAAGGGTTGGATGGATGTCCTACAAGGCTTGGATGGAAGGGCAGTTTTGTCCATGTGGGCGATGTAGGTGAGTGATAGCCCACAAGCCTATCTGTAATCCCAGGCATCACCCCATACCCATGGCTTTCAAGCCCTATAATGGCCGAATAGTCAGACATGGCAGGGGAAAAAATAGGTGCTGAAGTCAGAAAGCGGTCATCTAGCTTAGAACGAATGACACTAACTTCCTCTTCAGGCCAATCTTAATTTAACCTAGACACAGCACGTGTCATCACCTCGAGGAGCTCCTTAAACGCCACTGATTGCATCCATGGTTCAGAGGGGGAAAGCCCCTCCTGACCGGCATCAAGCTCCTCAGTGCCCAACGCGGAAAGCAGCATGCTCTCTTAAGTGTCAGGAGAAACAAAGAAGCTGGAGTAATGTGACATAGATGCCCCCCTAAAAATCAACCACATGGAATGATGGATTGCAGAGGTCACAAGGAGCTACTTGGATGTTCACTGATAGAACTTAAGTCAAACCGGCCGGCTAATGTCACGTCACTAATCCAGCAAATACACTTCCTGCAACTTATCTATGAATGTAGCAGAGTAGAGGACCACATCAATTGTGCCAACATGTGGTGGTGAAAGTGCACAGTTTCGTTTACTGTACTATGAGATAATCCTGCTAACTGCACCAGAATGTGGCACTGTTTAGTTGGGGCATGCTACACGGGCTGCAGTTACAATTGCACAAAGGGACAAAATGACATTTAACCCAAATCTATACCTCAATCCAAATATCTTCCATTAGAAGTCTGACTATGCCACATTGCTCATGTAAGTTAGCCACAAGCACAACTCACAGATCTCTGTGCACTCACATCAAACCAGCACACCCAGTGTATGCAACACGCATGGAAGAAACCACCACCTGAAAAGGAAGAGAAGACGGCTTCAGTCACAAAAGAAAATACTTCAATTAAGAAAAACAAATCCCCTCTAACACTCACTCACTCACTCACTCACTCACTCATTTTCTACCGCTTTATCCGATCCCCTCTAACAGACTTTGGCAAATAATATGACCATGAATAAGAAAACCCCACCATAAAATTACCTTCCATGGGAAGTAAACAGCCTATACAGGGCACTGATACAGATTGTAAGCCACTCCCCATGAACATGCAAAATTAATTAAAACAAACAAAAGGAAAACCAGACAACAACTTCCTTTGCAAACGACAACATTATCACGGTATTAAGCCGAGACACTGTTGTAGCAGCCACAAGTGACGGCATACTCACAAGGGAAAAGAGACACGAGGGCAAAGCTACAGTATGTAACGATGTCAACAATGCCCCCCAAATAGTGTGATCCAATAGTCCACGTTGTAAGCGCCACAGGACATATCGATCTAAAAGGCAAAACGGAGGAATCCACAGTAAATGTAGACAAAGAGCATCAGATGTTACTATTAGTAAACAATAAGCTCTTAGCAAAAAAAGCTCTAAGCATACTAAAATACTCAAAGCCTCCCGATATTACCACAAACACACCAGTCTGCTCTCAGGTGATGACTCGCTGCATCCGCTGGACAATAACACCCCTAGGTCTCTGTCTTATTTAGCATGGGGATTCATCCGATAATCTGTAACTATGACACAATAAAGATATTCCAGAATGTCTCTGAAAAACTACATCCTCTGAATAATCACTGATTCCAATCACTCCATTTTTAGAATCCAGAAGGTTTAATACCAGTGTGAGTAGTTTTGTAGTTTTTTACCTTGATTGTTAGTCTTCAAATAAATCCAGCAAAATATTTTTCCAGAAATATCATGATTGATAAGGTCTTAATTAAAACAGTGTCAATAGTACATGCTTTTATTTCAAGATTGTATGGGTTATTCAGTGGCCAGTTCAACTGCTGGTTCTGCTATCATGGGAAGCCCAGTTCATAGCCCATCAGCTCCTCATCATAAACCTGCTAGAGAACTTAGACTTAGAATGGGCCATTTTGCATCAGGTTGGTGTGCTGCCCGGCACTGTCACTGCTTCCACTTGCTGATGCTCAGTGTGCTCGGGCACCTGTTTGTATTTACTCACTGTCTTTGAGAAAAGTGTCTGCTCACAGAGTAGTGCAGTGCTGAGGACGGGCATGGGGCAGTTCATCATCCAACTATGACAGGGGAGGATAGAATGGGTTGAGTGGCACTGTCTGGCTTACCTGATGAGGTGGTCCATCTAGCAGAGGGCACTTGGCAGCGTATGACTTTTGTCCACACTCTTATAAGTTTATGCCTAATTAATCAAATGTCACCAGACCCGGCACTTTCACTACTGTTTTGCAAAAAAAAATAAAAAGAGAGAGAAGCTGTCATTTGTTCAGGGAATACATTATGGTACATTACATTAGGCGCATTAAGAGGTCTAGAATAAAGTGTGCCATTGATGAAAAACAATTAATGGAAGTTGTAATGAACAGCTAAAATAGTTTTCTAAAGCCCATGGGAAAGGCTTTGGATTTGATGCTGAATAGGATCAAAAGTAAAAGAAAAAGTTAAGTAACTTAGCTTAAACATAAAAGGAAGGAGATTAAAATTCTAAAGGAAGTTGAAAAGAAAAAAGCTTGAATTATTTAGAATTATTTAGCTTGGGAAAGCTCTTTGGTGAGGTCAAAGAGATTAATTTGCAAATATTGCTTCCTAGGTCTGAAAGATAAAGCTAAAAGATAGGAACCTAGGTTCATTTGGTACAATCCCAAACATGTTGAGTCCACATATGACAGGTGTCTATCATCATTAGCTCTGCTTGTTTGAGGCTTGAGCCATAGTGCAAATATTTGTTAGCACATGCTGCATCTTTGAAGGAAAAGCAGGAAATTAAGTTAAAAGAGACACATTTAAAAACCTGGAAAGAGCAGTTGGAGCAGTAAGCTTGGATCTGATTCAAACAGCAAACTAAGGGTTTATAAAGAATTTGAATGATGTCAAGATAAACCCTTCAAGATAATAAATGATGTCTTGATCTGCTGACAAGTGGAGAACTTTGTGAAATTATGCACCCTGAGAAAGGCTACAAGGAGGGTAGGAGGCCACTTTAGCAACACTAGGAAAGTAAGAGATACAAGTACACCAATACTCAATTCTGCATGCTATACAAGCATACTAAATTTGTCTCTTTTTAAATTAACATTAAACACACAAAGTAGTGATTTTCAAAGTGGTCGGAAATTTTCATGTGACTTTTTACTCATAGTGTTGATATAGAACAATAAATACAGATAGATATATCATACCAGTGAATGTGGAAAGTACAAAATGAAGTCTGTTACAATATGGCCTTGTTAGGCAGTGCCCCACTCTACCCTTCACTATGTTAACATGATTTCCCTTTAATATCTTCCAAAGTTGTTTGAAGTTTAGTGTACATTTTTACACACAGTGTTGGTACGACAGCCAGGAAACAAAGGTCGATTTGTCATACCAATATATGTAGACACTACTATCTAAAGTCTGTTACCACGTGCCCCAAGTTAAGCAGTGCCCGCTCTCCCCAACATGAATTTATCTGAAATAAAATGAACATGTTTCACAAAATCTATTTTTTTGTTAAGACTTCAGTGAACCAAAAGAGTCTAGTGATTTTATGAGTCTTTTTTTTTCTTGAGACTTTATTTCTTTAGAATATAAGTAATTAATTTGTTTATTTTACTTTTTGTATCATTTGGGAAATATTTTACCGTTATGTTACAATAAAAATTACTATTCTTTTCCAAAATAGAGATATAATATAGAGTAACAAATTCCAGGACTTTTTCTGTTGTTGTTGTTTTACAGCTTCTTTGCTCTGATTAGGAAGTTTTTCTTGCCTTTGATATGTTTCCATCAAGGTCTCCTGCTTTGATCCATTCGACTTGCACAAACTCCCCATATTCTTTAACTTGATGCTTCTGAAGGTGCTTGATTAAAGTTGTAATTCAAAGCACTACTTCCATCTCTTGCAACTCTGGATTTGCAAATATTACCATTGGCTGTGCTACTCCCCACTGTATCAAGCGTGAAATGCTTAAAAATCAGGGACATGCATTATTATTACATAATAGTTGTTTGTTATTTCGGTTCGTTTCGGTGTGGATACCAATCGAAGGACCTTCATAAAAGAACACTTGAATGACCAAAAAGGAGAGTAGAAGTTAGGAAAGTATTAATTGTATACACATATGTATGACACAGAGTTAGTGGATGAGGTGAAGAATCTGATTAACAAACATGTTATCTTAAATCTTCCTTATGAACTGAAAGAGCAGTGTGAAATTAAGCTTTCCAGACACAGCAGGGGAGGGAAAGAAGAGCTAGGTTTCTTAGGTAATCAGTTGGCAATAGAATGCTTCAGATTATCCACAGTTTGGAGAATTCTTGTATGTCAAAAGGAAAGAGGAGGTCCAAGATAAATAGTAACCCTAAAAAGAATGCATCTTATCTATATTACCAGTGAAAATAAACATTTGGTGGAAAAGGAAAATCTCAGCAGAAAGATATGAGCAGATTGCCTTACTTTTATAGAATATGTATCCCACATAATGAAGCTGATGTCAGCCTACTTATTGGTACCAATAATTATAAATCTATTGAGCCCTGGTGGGTTACAAAAAAAAGTGCTTACAGACCATAAGCTATGAACACAGACCTAAAATGGGTCATCAGTGGACCAATAAGGAGAGGCACCATTTGAGCTAAGGAACGTTTTATATTTTTGCATTACTCAAAGCAGATGGAGCATGAGATTTTACTTGTTCTTAGGTATACCTTAACCAGTCACTTTATTAAGAACACCATACTGATAATACTAATGGGTCGGTAAATCATAAATGCTGTGTGACCAGACTTTATACATGGTAACAAATTGCTTTCATACAATAGACAGATACAGTTAGGGCCTCTTAATAAGGAACTTACAATAGACAGGACAGAAGGCCATCCTGTGTTTTGATCAGTTGATTGCTTTACAGATAGCCCATTATGTTAACTATGAGTGGGGCACAAGCACACTGTTTATATGTTAATTACAGGTGGGCACAGCAACATCAGATGTTGATTACATACTGTATGAATGTCATTTGGATTATGCCTAAAAGAACTAGAAACAAAATCCTTCAGTTGTAGCTTGTCAACATTCACTTGGACATTTTATTTGTGCTATAAAGACCATTTGTTAGTATAACCTTTATGTTAGCTTGAACCATTCTAGCCATTTCTTTTCTCATCAAACTTAGTTCAAAACCCATGAAAATTAAATGGTTACATATTAACCATTCAAAGTTAAAAACATTTTAAATGCTATTTAATTACATATGCTTAAACAGTTAAAATTTCTTAAAGGAGAAATGACAGTAAATCAGATGACCAAAAGAACACATAGTGATTCATCACATGAATTTTAGAAAATTTTAAATCCATGAAATTTTTGCTTATCTTTAGTGCAACACATTTTTACAACAGTTTTCATCAGACAAGGACTGACTCATGAGATATTTTCCATTTCGTTCAAACTAAAAAGAAGATGTGTGATTTTAAAACATTCTATAGACTGTCATCTGAGGCAAACCTATTTGCATTTGTAAAAAAAAAAAAAAATTGCCTTTTAAATAAATTACACAATCATTTACTGAATCACCAGTGGACAGCTCAGAGTTGAACAGAATTGACCTTCTCAAATACGTCAAGCAAGGTAAGAAATCTCTCTAAACTATGCCTTTATTCAGCTTAATATATTTTATAATATATTATATTATATTATATTATATTATAATATTAACACAACATTAATATATTTTACATAATATTTGCATATAAATATAAATATATTTTATGTATATAAATGTCTGATTATGATGAACTAGTTCATTGTTTCCTCAACTAGCTATTCTCATTTTGTTCATGAAGTGCAGTTGAATATCTGAAGTTGCTATCTTTCAATTTAAACACAAAATGAAGAATTCACAAAGGTCCATGCCTCTTTTTATTAGGTAAGAACTAATTTCAAATATTAAAAAGATGTCAAGTATAGTTTTAAAACAAATATTGTGTTAGCATTTGTTACAGTAATCCATGTTTCACCAAAATGATTTATTTAATGTCTCCTGTAAATTTTCAGAAAATTTAAAATAGAATTTATTTTTTCATATATTTTTAAAATACCTGTACACAATATCATATACTATTATGTATCCTCCTAAGTCATAACATTCTCAAATGTATCAAGTTAAAATATATACTTTTGCACAGGGATATATATTTTCTCAATGATGTGGAAACTGACCTATGCAAGGTAAGAATATACATCTTTCTATAAAATATAAATAACTGCATGGTACAAAAGGTGTGAGTTTCCTCATGCCTAAATTAATGTAGGGAAAAGTCAAACGACAATCCGATCAATTTGACCAAAAATGTAAATAAATTAATAGCTAATTGCAAAATAGAATAAGTTTTACTACTGTTCTCAGACTTTGACCCCACTGTTATTTTTTTTTTTTTTTTTTTTTTGTGTGTGTGGTGTGTGTGTGTGTGTGTGTGTGTGTGTGTGTGTGTGTGTGTGTGTGTGTGTGTTTGTGTGTGTGTGTGTGTGTGTGTGTGTGTGTGTGTGTGTGTGTGTGTGTGTGTGTGTTTGTGTGTGTGTGTGTGTGTGTGTGTGTGTGTGTGTGTGTGTGTGTGTGTGTGTGTGTGTGTGTCATGCACGCTGGTTTTCTCGTGTTCCATCCAGTCGATTTGGCCTTAGGGGGAAAAGCAACACAATCTTCTTCGTACTCTTACTATGCTGCATCCTATGCTATTGATAGCAACAAAGAATCTAATGCATATTCCCACCCATGTGCACATGTGGAAAACAGGCTATTCTCACAAATCTTGAGAATAGCCCATGGTGGAGGGTGGATTTGTTGGTGGTATATGACATTAGCAATGTAATCATCACTAACATAGGTGACTGCTGTCCAGAACGGATAAATGGTGCTGAGATCCACATTGGCAACAATAATTTCAGGTGAAAAAGTAAAACCATCAAAATATATATTTAAACATGTACATAAAGGTTTATTACTTCAATACAATCTGATTGGCAGGGACATTGTAAATGATAAAAATTGTGTAATTCTGACCTATAAATGGAATCATGCAATGAATTTTTTTCTCAAATGGAAAGGTCAGATTAATTGTCTGCCAGTGTATCTCTGACAGTTGTTCAGGCTTATATGAATCCACTCATTCATATATAGTATGTTCCCATTCCTATAATTAAACCTTACAGTATGAAGACATTTGTATGTTAGATGATACATGTGAACAGATTAAGGACAGAATACAGCAGATTACTGCAAAAATATATGTAATAGACTAACACACATTAAATTCAGGGTGAGAAAAATAGAGAGTGGGTTGAGGGAACAGTTGCTATAATGTAAGGCTTATGAGGAATTATGTGTTTGTATAATTTTATTATACAAAATTAAACCTAAGAAATGATGTTCCATTCTTTAAAAATTCTTTATAAGGCATTATTAACGTTATTACGACCAACTTATTATTTAACATTGATTACCTCTCTATTATCTCCCCTGAACCAACCTCTGTAGATTATGTTGTTATCTCAAGCATCCCTGCTGGTGCATCTGTAATCTACACTTGTAATATGCAGGGTCGTTATGTGAACGTCATCATTCCTGGTCCTAGCCACATTCTCACACTCTGTGATGTGGAAGTCTATGGTGTTCAAGGTTACACTTTTATATTTAAATCCCAATTTCATATAAATGTAAAGTCCTGATCCATTTGACAACAGTTGCTAAATGATGATTTTTTTGTAGTCCCTGTTACTAAGAAGGCATTTCTGAGATTAAAGTTTAACAGCAGTCAGGATATCAGCAACCCTATCATGAGGGACAAAGTTCTTCAAAAGGTGTGTGTTTGTGAGAATGTACACTCAGTTGTCAGTTTATAAGATACACATATCTTGTTAAACTCATTGACCATTACTGACTGCTGTCTTTCTGTTGTGCTGTATAATAAGTGTATTATGTGACATACTGTAAATGAAGTATTGCATAGCACATAACAGTATTTTTTTCTCCATAGATCAAATTTGCCATTGCTCCATCATCAGAATTTCAGGTCTCTTGGAGAAAGAAACCAGAAGTGGAAACTGAAGCTTAAAAAAGGTAATAAATCTTTGAAAAACTACTTCTCATCTTTCTCCTCCTCATATTACTAATACTAGTACTACTACTACTAGGAATTTGTTCAGTATAATAGCATTAGCAATAGCTACATAGTGCATTGCAGCATGAGAAATATATTACCCTATTTCACATACTCTTAACAAAATGACTTAGTCATAAATATACCTTTATCTTTCGCATTTATTTCCGCCTCTTCTTTTCTTTTTTCTGAATTGGGCCCCTGATATTTTTGGCTGTTTTTCTTTTCCATTATTAGCCTACAATTCAAGCCTCTTATGGACCTCCGCCTATATGCATTGCTCAACAAAAAGTGGTACAGCTCCCACATACTTTGACACACAGGGGTTCAGAAACTAGTTTCAGATTGATTCTAAGCCTTACTGGCACAAAGTTACAGGGGTTTGAATGCAGATTTTCCTGTCCGCCTGGGTTGTTTTTCTGATATACTGATTAATCTTATTTTTCTGGAACATGTTAGGGACAAACCAACAACTCATAGCCACATGTCTTGGCTTTCAAAAAAAAAAAATTCAAGTCAAAAGACCCAAAAATTTATTTTATATGAATATTTTTCTACGGCCCTGGTCGTCGGGTGCAGCGTTTTTGTGTACTTGTTTACTATATAACTTTGAAATAAAAGGCTGCAGGCTCAGTCTGAAAAGCCATAAACAAGCAGAGACTCTCTCTCTATCACTCTGGTGTGAAAACAGGCCTGTAACTTGACACCCTGAGCTGTGAGAGGGACAAAAGGTCAGGGATTACGCAAGAATTCTTCTGCGCATCCAGTTCACGCAGACACAGTCAAAGAACATACGGCATGTCGTATACCGTTGGAATCGTCTGCTTATTGGCTAAACGGCTGTATAGGTCCCAGCCCATTTCATTGCTATTGGAAGGAGTAATTGTCAGTCAAAGGCGGGTTCCCAAAAATGAGGTCATGCCACCATTGGCTTCCCAGCCGTCTATCTCAGCCATACAAGCACCGATTGGCTCAAATGAGGGCTTATTTGATTCGTTAGGACCTGGGCTATATATGATGTAGACTTTGAATTTTTGAATATCCCAATTAGGAGTTAGAGCGGCAAAACGAGATGATGGCGCACTTCTGTTTCCAGTTTTCAGAACACTAACGGAATATTTGCGGATTATTTTTGTGGATTATTTTTGTTGGAATATATTACCCCAGTGAAGAAACCTAGGTCAGTTTTGTCCAAAATTTTTCTCTAATTGTATGAAGGCTGTGAATCATATTGTGCTTTGTGTGTGGGCTTAAAAATTATTGAGAGTATAAACTTTACTAGGTAAATAGGTTTTTTCGTGTTTTTGGAGTATTTGATGCTTTAAAGTTGAATTGAAGCTTGTTTCTGGGTCATCCCCTAGTGGTCACTTCTACTTCCGTGCCGTGCACGGCACGGCGACCTGTAAGAGGTTTTAATTTCTAAGTTTACACGATAGCACCATCCCCCTGCTGCTCTCATTACAGATTTCATTGTCACCAAAAGAACTGTCAGCTGTCCAGTAAGCATACAGGTGTGTTCAATTTGATTCGGCGGTCCTGTGTGCCAGCCTGCGCAAACCCGTCAGTCAAATCACCAAGCACGTGCTCTCTCACGTCACGAGATGATCTTGCCCGTGGGCTGCAGTCGCAGGATTTTGATGTTATACTCCGTTGGGCACGTTCAGTAGCAGAAGTACAATAATTTTTTAAAACTTGGGCGCTCTAGCTGTGCCAGCAGGGCAGATGCCCAGTCGCCCATGCTTAAATCTGCCACTATTTCAACTTCACTCTGACATCCGTGAACATGAAAAACATTGATGACAGCCAATTTTTATTTATTTATTTATTTATTTATTTATTTATTTGTTTGTTTGTTTGTTTGTTTGTTTATTTTTAATGAGAATTTACTTAAACATTATTAGAACTGATTGTGACAACCTTACTATTTATAAAGCTGAGTGGTATAGTATTTTTTAATATAGTCCTTAATATTCAATAAAGTCCTAGGGCTATTTTGTTAACAAAAAGGTGCTAAAAAATGACAGTGCTAAGTGGTTATTGAGCCATTTCATTTAAAGAAAATAAAAATCATAGCAGCAAGTATTTCTAATATTAAATAATCATAAAGTCTATGCCATAAATTTGTTTGTCAATGGGCACATACCCAGTTAACAGAAATCAGTAAGTAATTAAGTATTTGAAGTGTTTTAGTCGAGGAAAGAATGAAATCAGTTTGATAACAGATTAAGGAGATTACAGTAATTGAATACTGCCAGCTTTTTACATTACAGCTAGCTTATGCACTCTTTCTCTTCCTCTTTTGCAGGTACAGACATATGAAGCTACAGCAATCTCCTGGACAATAATTGTTTATATAAGAATACTATAATAGTTACTAATACTATTGGATCTCATGTCAGTGAAGAAGGAAAAGACACTGATCTCACTGATTTTGAAGATGCACTAACCCATTCGTCTAGTCATCACAGACATGACAGGTGCCATTGTAAGGAATGTTTTTCCCTTCAAATGTTAGTAGATCTAATGTTATGGTATACAACATATAACCTTTTTACTTTGTACTTTTTTGATCATGTCTACATAGCCTTTTACCAGATATTTGAAATGACCTTCTGGGATAGATATGTAACCTATTGGTGCTGAGGGTCCTATTCCTTAGTGTGGGCACAGACAGCACTCGGACAAATATATAATGACTGTTAACTTTGGATATGTAGACTGAAATACTTATAATAATAATAATAATAATAATAATAATAATAATAATAATAATAATAATAATAATAATAATCTTTTATTTTATTGTATTTTTTAAAACCTCAGTAACCACCATCATGGCTGACATTTACTGATTCATTTTTTCACATTGAATAGGATTCCTTAACTCTAAAACAGCGGTGTCCAATCTTATCTGGAAAGGGCCGGTGTGGTTGCAGGTTTTCATTCCAACCAAGCAGAAGCCACACCTGATTCCACCTGTTTAATCAGTTGTTCTTTGATTTTAGTAGACTCATTTGTGGCTTCTGCTTGGTTGGAATGAAAACCTGCACCCACACCAACCCTTTCCAGAAAAGATTGGACACCGCTGCTCTAAAAGATCTTTGTTTCCAAACAGGTCCAAATAAATGACACAGCTTGAGCAAACACATAGTATATATTTGTCCAAGGTCCCATGGAAAGTTAGGGCTGTTGATAATGAGGTAAGGCAAAGATGGAGGCAAAAAAATCTTCAGAAATCATGTTGGTCTCTATGGCTAGGGCTGGACATGAATATAAAAACGGCAGTGCAATACACCCTTCTCCCTTATGAAGACCAATTATCACCATCCCACATCACAGATAGTTCCAAGGTCATTGCCAATGAGCCCAAAGATGAGTGCAGTTGCACAAGGGAAGGTTACACTAACACAGGGTATTTGTTGCCTGCCCAAAACCCAAAATCAAAAAGTAGGTGAAACAGTTCCTAGAACTGGCTGGCTATTTGTTGTAGGTTTGTGCCCATTTATTGAAATGCCAGCAGACTTTCCTTTTACCAGCATTTTGCAAATCTCTAATAAAAAGGAAAGAGAAGCTGCCATTTGATTTAGGAAAAGTGTCATTTTGGAAAAATTAAAAAAGGCAATATATATATAAACCAGTCACTTTATTAAGAATACCATACTTATGATTGTAATCTTTCTTTGAGATTCTGGTCAGTGTAGACATGCTTGAACCATATAATTTTAAAGACAATATTTTCCACATTATTAGCCAAGCCTAGCCTCAGATTCCTGTTCTTGTCTGACAAACAGGAGAGGAACCTAATTTGGTTGTAGCTCATCCGCATTAACTTTGACATGTGTGTTACAAAATGTTTTTTTTTTCTCACTGCAGTTGTAAAGAATTATTGTTTCTTTAACTTTTCTGTCAGCTTTGAGCAATCTAGCCATTATCTTCTGTACTCTCATAAAAATAGGTAGTTTTTTTCACTATTCTCTGTAAACCGGTGCAAACAATCATTACTGAAATCACAATTTTTCATCATGCTGATGGTTGATAGGAATATAGACTGAAGCTTCTATCTGTATCTGCATGGTTTTATGTATTATACTGCTTCCAAATGAATGAGCTTCTCTCTTAATCCAACATACCCTGTAGAAGCAAATAACTTAAGGAATTTTGACTCACCTAATGCAGAATTCATGCAAAATACTATTTTGCTAAAAAAACTTGAAGTCCAAACCTCCTGCAATTGGATTGTTACACAGTGTTAATATTTGAAATGAGCAATAATTGAAATACTATTTAATTACATGTATATATTTTATTAATATAATCCATTTGTCTAGTACTAGTTTTTTGAGAAATTCCTCTTGTAATTAAACACATTTGAACAACTCAAAAACAGATATTATTAATGTTTTGTCCCCATACCTTTTGCAGTCTCTTATACCTGATAGTTCTAATCTTTTAATCAACAATAAATCAAATATTGAATGCTTCATGATTCAACAAAAATTTAGCTGTTACTTTTATGCTTTAGTGCAACACATTAGTGCAACAGTTTTTGTGAATCAGGCAAGGATTGACTCAAAAAGCAATTGTATTTCTGGAGAAAAACCTATACTTGTATAATAAATTATCTATCTATCTATCTATCTATCTCTATATATATATATATATATGTCAGGGACAGAAGACGATGGAGGCAGATATACTGTAAAATCAGAGTTTAATGAAAAGCAGAACTGAATGAACTGAGTGAGGGTGGATAAGTCCAGGTGATGCTCCAACACACACGCCAGGTCACAGGTTGCAAAACAACGATTCCTAGATCCTTTGGTGAAAGACGAACTCGGGAAACTACTGGTGGAAAAGACTGAGCCAGGTTAGTAGATAAAGCATGTAGTTGTAGCTAGCAATGACTAGACCAATGTGTGTGTATGAGAGTGTCTTTTATGTGGTGAGGTAATGAGGGGTGCCAGGTGCTGGTGATTAGAATTCAAGTGATAAGGATCTGGTTTGCTGTGAAACCAAGAAAGGTCTTGCCAACAGGTGTATCACATCAGGTGCAAATTATTTGAATATTGTTACAGAGCATTTTGAAGAAGGCTTGCCCAGGGGTGGCACCAGAGTATTTTGAACGCAGGTGCTTAGGGCACGTCAATTTATTTACAAGGGGAGCCATTATGTTTTAAATCTTTTTTTAAATCAAAATGAAATGATTTAGCAACACTTGCCATATTTAAACCTTAGACATTTACTTTGGTTTGCTCTTAATTGTTGAAATGAGAGGCATCACCATGGTGAGACATCATCAACAACATCAATTATCATGGGAGGTGTGCAAGGAGGAAATGTTTGCTGTCTAAGAAAAAAAAAACATGAAGGACTTCTGGAATAATGTGCTACTGTCAAATGAAGCTGAAAAAACACTAAGGAATGAAGAATCATAGAACGACCAAGTCAAAGCCAGGATCTAAATTCTATTGAGATGGGGTGATTTTAAAATGGTCTGTGCATAAAATAAACCTCTCAAACATCACATATCTGAAATAATTCTGCATTGAGGAGTAGGTAAACTTTCTTCCAGTCAATGACAGAAGCTGGAAGATGGCTAAAAGAAATGTCTCACTGAGGTTATTTCAGCCAAAGGGGAAAACACGAGCTATTAGTGCATAGGGTGTCCATTTTTTTTTTCCTCAGTTGAATTACTCATTTTTGTTTGTCATTTCTTTTGTTTAATTTAAGTGTTCTTTTTTCTTTTGTTGTTACATGCAATTACATCACTTTCATCCAAAGGTACAAATAGAAACAAGATCAGAAATTGACATGTTGAAATTTCATAATAAAGAACTAAATATTTAATGTGGTGTCCTAATTTTCTTACATGACAAATATAAAACCTAAGAATTAGCCTTTTGCCTTGTATTTTTGGAACTTTATGGACTGTAATCTCAGGTAAACTTATTTGCATTTGCAAAAAAGTACATTTGCCTTTTAAATAAGTTACATAGTGATTTACTAAAATACCAGTGGACAGCTCAGACTTGCACGGAGTTGACTTCATGATTCATGTCAAGCAAGGTAAGAAATCTAAACTATGCCTTTATTTGGCTTAGTACAATATATATTTGCTATATGGTTTACTCAACATTAAAAGTCTGATTCTGGTAAATTAGTGAATGCTATGATGCTTCCTCAAATGGCTATTCACTTTTTCTCTTAAGTGCTGTTGTAAATCTAACATTTTATCATTCTATTGGAACAGAAAATGGAGAATTCACAAAGGCTCATGTTTCTTTTTTTAGGTAAACATTTTCAAGTATTAAAAAGATTTTAATTATAGATTTAAAACAAATTTTGTTTTAGTGTTTGTTTCAATAAACTAAGATCAAGTTAAGACCAAGTCCTATAAATATTCAGAGCTATTTTATATGATAATATGTTTTATGCTTTAATATATTTTTAAAATACCTGATGTTAGTCCTATTGCTGTATGTCTCCTCCTAAGTTGGCAGGTGACAGGAGTTAAATGTGTGAAATTAAAATGTATACTTTTGCACAGGGCTATACATTTTCTCAATGCAGTGGTTACAGACCCATCAGCAAGGTAGAAAATATTTGAGATAAATGTGTGTGTGTGTGTGTGTATATATATATATAATATATATATGTGTGTGTGTGTATGTATGTATGTGTATATATATATATATATATATATATATATATATATATATATATATATATATATATATATATATATATATATCACAATTCTATTCACGATATCTAGTATATTAAAAAAAAATTGTATAAAAAAATGAGATTCCAATTACATACGTTGACATACAAATTTTAATTCCTAATGGAGTGTTTTGTTAAGTTAAAATTTTAATTAATTTGTGTGTGTGTGTGTGTGTGTGTGTGTGTGTGTGTGTGTGTGTGTGTGTGTGTGTGTGTGTTTAAATATGTTTTCTTCCTCCCTTCAGTCGACCTGGCCCTAAGAGGAATTGCAACACAATCTTCTACATATTACATATACAATGCTTCCCGTGCCATTGATGGAAAAAAAACATCTAACTTGACATCGCGCTCATGTACACACACCTATCATGATTATAATCCATGGTGGAGGGTCGATTTGTTGGCAGTGTATGACATTAACAAAGTAATCGTCACTAACCGAGGTGACTGCTGTCCAGAACGGATAAATGGTGCTGAAATCCACATTGGCAACTCCTTAATCAACAATGGCAATAATAACCCCAGGTGAAAAACAAACAAACAAATATTTATATAAAAATATCAGCATTAAAGCGATTCTTTTATTATAGAGGTTTATTAATACTTGCATATAAAGCTTGCTGCCTATATAGGATCTTGTGGTGTATTACCAGTTAAAGACATTATAATGTTCCACTGAAATTGCTTATAATGTTATGTAAAATTGTGACTGACACATGATTTACAAATAATTTAAGACTTTAAGACAACTTTAAGACATTTGTTAAGAAATTCTATCAATTAGTGTTTCAATCATAACTGATTTTAAACTTCATTACTGAAATATGACTTGAGAACATTTAAACACAGACTTATTACAGAACATGCGCATTAAAGTTTATGACTGCAGGTTTTTATCTGATTTTCAAGGACATATTAAATTATAGAAATTCTCTAAATATGACATATCATCATGGAATGAACTGTATTCTCAAATCTGAATAGTTAGAATTAAAAATTTCAATAAAATCAATTAAAATCAGTTCTTCTGCACAGTTTGAGAATATAAAAAGGGTGGTGAATGTTTTATAAAGCATTACTATCTTTAGATTAACTTATTGTTTATTATTAACTAAACTATTAACATTATAGATTACCTCTCTCTCTCTCTCTCTCTCTCTCTCTCTCTCTCTCTCTCTCTCTCTCTCTCTCTCTCTCTCTCTCTCTCTCTCTCTCCCTCTATAGATGTGCCATTATCTCTAGCATCCCTGCTGGTGCTTCTGCAAACTACACTTGCAATATGCAGGGTCGTTATGTGAACATCATCCTTCCCGGCGTTACCCAGTACCTCACACTCTGTGAAGTTGAAGTCTATGGTGTTCAATCTTACACTTTAAATTTATTTCAAAGTGGGGATTAAATAAAGTCCATATCTGTTTTACAACATTTGTTAAATATCAATATTGATGACTTTTTTGTAGCCCCTGATACTAAGAAGAAATTTTTCCAATTAAAGTTTAACAGCAGTGAGGATCTTAGCAACCCTATCATGAGGGACAAAGTTCTCCAAAAGGTGTGTGTTTGTGAGAATGTACACTCAGTTTATTAGGTAAACATACCTTGTAATGGCATTACCTCATTGGCCATTACTGATTGTTGTGATGTATTATAAGTGAATTATTTAATATACTATAAATAAATATTGCATAAAACATGACAGTTATTTTTATTCATAGATCAAGGTTGCCATTGACCCATCATCAGAATTTCAGGTCTCTTGGAGAAAGAAACCAGAACTGGAAACTGATATGAAGTGAAACTAAGGTGAGACTGCATCAGCAAGCGTAATTGTAATTTTTTAAAAAATTTCTACTGATACCTGATTAGCTAGTGACAGACATATATATTTTCATTAATTTAGTCATCATGAGAATCTATTAAAGATTGGTACACATATACCATACCAAATTTCAGCTTGATGAATTTAGAATTGAATTTAGTCCCGCTAATCAGATGTGAATCCATGTATGCACTACTGAGTTATAGCTTTATAAGTAAACTTAGCCCCACCTTATTAGAGCTAAATAGTTAGAGTTTTTTTTTATTTAAAGAAAATGATGATTGTAACAGCAAATAAAATCCTACCCTCAGTGCTTGTCCTCTTAAATAATTGTAATTTTCATGCCATAGAATTGTTTATCATTGACCACATACCCAGCTTATTGCTTTCTAATTTCAGTTTAGCTAAATTAATCTTAGCTAATAATTATCCGAATTAATCTTTCAAAACAATGTTTCACTGTTTTAAAAACGTGCTGCAATATGAACTGCAGATTTCTGACCTTCCAAATTAACAGCTACATCAGTTTGACTTGTTTATTTACCTACTTATTTATTTTATGCGTCATATGACTTTCGCCTTTGACTTCTCGTTGACTTTCGCAATTTTTTATTACAGGTGACAGAAATTATTTAAAATATTTAGAAGAACAATATGCTAAAGAACAACAACAAAAATAAAGAACATCAACAATCTGTGTGAGATATGGGTATACATATATAACTACTAGCTAGCTAATGACATATACTTAATATTTATTTAAAGCTATATTGTTTTTTATATGTACTGTGTGATGGATGTATTTCATTGTTGTCCTGAGTGTTGGATTTAGCATGGTTAAGACTAGGTTTAAATTTAAGATGATAACTATATTTTATGGTAAGACTATGCTAGTTAAATTTCTCTCACAAATTGAGTATATGTATTCAGCAGTATTTCTGTCTAAACAAAGATAAATCATTTAAATTAGTCTGATTGTAAGAAATGCCCGTTCATCTGGACCCCTTTACTTATTGCAATAGTACCGAGAAATCATTTTATAATTTGTTTTGATACTGTTGTACTTATTTAGCATACAATATATAGAATTATATGTAACTAAAACCCAATAAAGAAATTCTGAATATGCAGACATAAGATAAAGTCCAATGTCCAGAATGTCTCTGAAACTGTCAGTGAAAAGACATTCCACTAGTCTCTGGGGATTTCTTATTACTTCATTGCCAAAATCCTAATCGTTTAATAATCTTGTGAATTTTTTTTTTTTTATTCGATCACATATTTAGTCAAAATCTATATCAAGTTTTGGGTAGTGTGTAACTGTATACTCAGAATAATGTATTTTTCACCCTTAACATATAAATGAAATTATGAGCAAAACATTCTATACACAGAATAGGACAATGCACTCTCAATTCATCAGTCTGTGATTGTGATTTTTTTTTTGTCAAGTATCTCTACTTAAAATTAAATCTTAATATGGAGAAATAAATGTTTCTATAGTTTTTCCTTAAAATTGATGAGTCTTCTCAAAAGCAGATGTTCCAGTTACAACCTGAGAAACATGACATGCCCTTCATTATATGGAGGATGATCATTACAGGAATTTGGTTAGCTTTTTAAATTAGATTACATTAATACTATTTGTAATGACTTTTATAGTCACTGTACAGCCCATGCACACTAACCATGATGTGTCTGATGTAATGATATAAAAAAAAAAAAATATCACTATTGCTCAGTCACTTAACTAGACAGGAATGTGGTACAAAAAGAGACTTGATAAAGTGAGTGAGTGAGTGAGTGAGTGAGTGAGTGAGTGAGTGAATGAATGAATGAATGAATTGCTGCCTAGATGTAAAAGGGTGAAATCATTTGACTGGTAAATTTGATACTATACATTTCACCTAATATGCATAGGTCATATCTAGTTAGTCATTTAGTTTTCACTCCAACATGGTTATACTCACACAGCAATTATTTCTAACATTGTTTGTCGAGTAATCTTTATTCAAATTGTTTCAAATGCTAGTGAGAGATTTCAACCTAATCTGGCAACCTGAACTGATGTCTCCACAGTCTTGGGACAAGCTCCTCTCACATAAGAGGATTTGTACTGTTTTTAGTCCAAGTAAGCATGAGGAGCTTTCAAATGTAAATTTCAAAGATTTAAATAACAAATCATGGAAAGTAAGCAAATATTTCCATCGTATTACATTACCAGCAGCTTAAATGTGCTCTTGTTCATCCTCTTTTCTAGGAACACAGTGCAATTTTCTTAACATTGATTGCTTATATAAGCACACAAACATATTTACTGATGAGTTAACTGGTTAAATGTTTTATTTGAATCTTTTATAATAAAAAAAAATTATAAACTATGATTATAAGTAAATACTTGAAGACTTCAGCAGAAAGGAATTAGTGTTAAGTCTGTAATGAACAAATTAACCTGACCTATTAGTTCAACAGAAGCTCTCAGTTGTACAATTCCACTTGAGTATAAACTGTTGTAGAAAGGACATTATTTACATTTACATCATTTGCTGTCCAGTGTCACCCAAATGAGGATGGTTCAACCTCTGAACATCGTTCCTCTCAAGGTTTCTTCCTCATATCATCTCAGGGTGTTTTTCTTCTTCCCCAAATCACTGCAGGCTTGGTAGTTAGGGATAAATGTAGAATAAAAATTGTAAAGTTTAAAATTAGTTTACTATTTATCTCTGTTTCAGTTTTCTACTCTGCTTTGAGATTGTTATAAGCGCTGTACAATTTTAATTGAATTGTTACTGGAGTGAAGTTTGTTAATCTTTTGGGTCTGAAGGGATAGGATAGGGATTACATATAGTAAAGGAATTAGATTTATACAGGGAACAATATTACTAGTGTATTAGTTTGTATAAATTGTAGGAAGACAATTACAAGGAAGCCAAAGGAGTAATAGCGATTCAAGTTTATATGATTTGTTGATATGTAGAACTCAGGGCTTTAAGTCTTTTAGCATGAGAGAAATCAGTGCAAATGCTGTGATTTTTTTGCCACATATACATTACAGCATAGAAATTCTTTTTGTGCATATACCAACTTCCAAAGTTGGGATCAGAGCACAAGGTCAGTCATGATACTGCGTCCCTAGAGCAGTGAGTGTTAGAGAGCTTTGCTCAAGGGCCCAACAGCTGAAACTTGGCAGTGCTGAGGCTTGTATCCCAATCCTCCTTAACCACTTGAGCCACCCCATATATCTGTAGAAATAATGTAATTGTAATGTTACTGCTAAGGAATGAATGCTACTTTGTACCACATTGCCATTGAATTTTCAAATGCTCAGAAGGTGTTTAATTTAATTATAACTTTAAGTAATATTGAAATATACTGAATATTAACTGCTGCTGAATGGCAGATGTTCATATAAAAATGTACTAATCTCTCTCTCTCTCTCTCTCTCTCTCTCTCTCTCTCTCTCTCTCTCTCTCTCTCTCTCTCTCTCTGTCTGTCTCTGTCTCTCTCTCTGCAGTTTTGTCATTAGCATCTACTGTAGCATCCCATCACCAGTTCTTTTTTGTCATCATGTAATGATGTCATTCATATGTAATCCTAGCACCCTGGAAGATTAGAATACATGCTTAAATACATAAGTGCATTCAAATAAAGCCAAGTGCATATAGTTTGTTTATATTTAATTCAATTAAGATAATCTTAATCAAATACATTTTATTAACAACTAAGCTCAAAAAACTTAAATCACCTTAAAAAATGTATAATTTAACTAGATGTATATTGCATATTTCCAGTACTTTTTTAAATAACACTTTCTGCTGTTTAGCAAATTACTTCAAAAACATTTATTTTGTCCTCCTGAATGAAACCCCCAGTACATGCATGCAGTTTCAGTAGCTTATTACTTCTCAGAATGTTACATTTAAGCCATTTGACAGACACCTTTATCCAGAACAACTTATATTTTAGCTCATTTTATACAACTGACCAATTTAGTGTAAAGGGCCTTTCTCAGGGGCCTAGAAGTGGCAGGTGGCTTGGTGGACCTGGGATTGGAGCTCACAACTTTACAATCCCTAGTCCTAACACTTTAACGACTAAGCTATCACACCTCAACACGTCCAGAAGAGACTGCTCACTAGTGGAACAATCCGGCAAAAAATTTCCAAAGCTATGTAATTATCTCTTTTTAACTAACTAAATATTTAATCATAATTTATCGATTCAATCCACTCCCTTTTATGTGTAAGCTAAGCTAGTTTGCCTTTTTCTTTCAAATTTTTAGGTTAAAAATGCAGCATTTATGAACAATGCTTTGTGCGCTGCCTCAAGCAAAGGGCAAAGGTAGAGATGGACCCCTGTGATGTGCAAAGTCAACACAATTGGGATTGTACCAAACACCAAAGCTTTTTCCAGAAGAGGCAATATTTAACACCAACATGTTTAAATTCTCCAAAGAGCTTTCTAAACCTATATATATATATATATATATATATATATATATATATATATATATATATATATATATATATATATATATATATATATATTGCTTCAAATAACTCAATATTTCATTTAGAACTTTAATCAATTGTTGGTGTGTTATCTGAGCACATTTGCATTTTTTTTAACCTATGAGCCTTTTCCGCAGGCTGTTGCGCCCTCTTTTGGCTGCCTGTCAAAACTTCCATTTTTATTTTTAAAAAATTGCACACTAAAAATGCACCTAAAGCACCATAAAACAAATGACAGCTCTTCTCACTTTTTTATTTTGATTTGCAAAGAAAGGCTGGTAACATTTGAATAATTAAACACACTGAGATGCCCCCAGGCATTTGCCCCTGTCATTTGTCCAAGTGTCCAACTGAATAGGCTCATAGGCTCAAATCCAGCCAATCAGAAATGTTGAGAAACAGCCAAATTATTAAATTCTTAATGAATTGATACTTTTTTTGTTTGTATGTATGTATGTATTATATATATATATTTATATATATATATATATATATATATATATATATATATATATATATATATATATACATACATATATATATATATATATGTATATATATATATATATATATATATATATATATATATATATATATATATATATATGAGAGAGAGAGAGATTCCATTTAGAGTAACCTAAATGGTAAACTAATTTGCATTTGTAAAAAAAAAATGTATTTGCCTTTTAAATAAATGACATAATCATTGACCAAAACACCAGTGGACAGCTCACATTTGAACAGATTTGACCTTCTGATATAACAAGGTAAGAAATCTAGACTATGCTCTAATTCTCCATAATATATTTTATATTTGTATTAAAATTCTGATTCTGATGAAAAGGTACATTGCTTCCTCAACTAGCTATTCTCATTTCTGCATGGTGTGCAGTTGTAGATCTGAAGTTGTTATCTTTCCATTTAAACAGAAAATGAAGAGGTTTTTTTACTGTAAAAAAAATTCAAGTATCAAACATATTTTTTAAGTATAATTTTGCAATTATCCACCAAACACCAAAAAGATTATCATTAAATGTATGATATTAAAAAATTAAATTAAAATATATACTTTTGCACAGGGATATACATTTCCTCAATGCAGTGGAAACCTACCTTAACTCTGCAAGGTAAGAATATATATTTTTATATAAAATATAAACAACTGCATGGTACAAAAGGTGGGAATTTCCTTATGCCTAAATTAAGATAGATTAGATCTAAAATAAATAAATAAATAAATAAATAAATAAATAAATAAATAAATAAATAAACACCAGTATTTTTCAGTGTTTTCAGACATTGACTTCACTCTCTCTCTCTCTCTCTCTCTCTCTCTCTCTCTCTCTCTCTCTCTCTCTCTCTCTCTCTCTCTCTCTCTCTCTCTCTCTCTCTCTCTCTCTCTCTCTCTCTCTCTCTGTGTGTGTGTGTGTGTGTGTGTGTTCTCTTAGAATTCTTGTTTTTCCATCCAGCAAATGTGGCCTTAGGATTAATAGCGACACAATCTTCTGTACACAAATACTATACTGCTTTATTTGCTATTGCAGCAAAGCATCTAACATCAGTTCCTACTTATTTACATACACAAATTGACTTTTAGCCGTATGTCACGTCACTTCACTTCACAAATGCTGACAATAGCCAATACTGGAGTGTGGATTTGTTGACGCTGTACGACGTTAGCAAAGTAATCATCACTAACAGAGGCGACTGCTGTGCAGAATGGATAGATGGGCCTGAGATAAACATTGGCAACTCTTTAATCAACAATGGCAACAATAACCCCAGGTAAATAAATAAATAAATAAATTTATATAAAAATATATATTTATAAAATTTATAAAATAAATAATTTACTTATAGATATATATTACTGCTTGCTTATAAAGCTTCCTGTTTCTGTAATTTCTACTATACTTCTTTTTTATGCATATATGTTATATTCTTTAATACATTATAGTAGCATTCCATTATGTTGCTTATAATGTAATTTGAAATTGACTAATGATTATTTTTATAAATATGAAATTAAGGTTACTATATATACATTGTTTATGTAAATATATTACAAAATATTTTGAGATTATTTTATTGTCCATATACTGTACTGATTACAGCAAAATTCAAGTAGTACTTACAGTGTAATTCAATTAAAATTGTGGTACAAGCTAAAAAAATTTGCCATTAATTAGTGTTTTAAATAAAGTCACTGATAAAGTTAGTACTACTAATTTTAAATTATTGTACACTTTATTTTTCTGACGTATGATTCAACAACATTTAAATCCAAATTTATAACGAAATGTACATAAAGGTTTATGACTTGTTAGGAAAATCATTTAAAATTCATCATGGAATGAATTGTGTTCTCAAATCTAAATGGACAGATTCATTTTCTGCCAGAGCAGCCCTGACAGTAGTTTGGGCTTAAATGAATCCTCTTGTTCTAATATATATATATATATATATATATATATATATATATATATATATATATATATATATATATATATATATATATATATGTATATAAACTTTTTTACTTTGGAATGAAAATAATCAAATTCTGGGTGGTGACAGTTTTAAAGCATTCTTAACTTTGGAACTACTTATTTAACATCAATTACCTCTCTGTTATCTCCCCTGACCTGACCTTCTGTAGATGTGTTGTTATCTCTAGCATCCCTGCTGGTGCCTGTACAAACTACATCTGCAAAATGCAAGGTCATTATGTGAACTTCATCATCCCTGGATCTAGCCACATTCTCACACTCTGTGAAGCGGAAGTCTATGGTGTTCAAGGTTACACGTTTATATTAATAAATTTCATACAAATTTAAAGTTCTTGTCCATTTTACAACAGTTGCTAAATATAAATATTGGTGACTTTTTTTTATAATCCCTGTTACTAAGAAGACATTTCTCAGATTAAAGTTTAAAAGCAGTGAGGATCTCAGCAACCCTACCATGAGGGAAGTTCTTTTGTAATTTTGTAAGCGATCTAGGAGAATGTTGTGATTTAAAGTGTCGAATGCAGCACTAAGGTCAAGTAGAACTAATAGTGACATGCAGTCTTGGTCCAAAGCTAAGAAAAAGTCATTTGAAACTTTAACAAGTGCAGTTTCTGTGCTATGATGGGGCCTGAAACCTGAATGAAACTCTTCAAAGATATTGTTCTCCTGAAAGAAAGTGCACAGCTGAACAGACACAACCTTTTCTAGTGTTGTAGACATAAAGGAAAGGTTTGAATTAGGTCTGTAATTTGATAGTTTGTTAGGATCCAAATTAGGTGTCTTAACGAAGGGCCTAATAACTGCCTAAGAACAACTTTAAGGATTTACAAACGTGACCTAAAGATAACAAGGAGTTAATAATATTAAGAAGAGGTTCACCGCTGTATGTAACACATCTTTCAGAAATTTAGCTGGAATAGCATCTAACAAATAAGTTGTTGATTTAGCTGTAGTAATAAGTTGATTTACTGTAGCTCGTCCTGTCGGTGCTTGTAGACTTTGGGTGAGACTGGCCATCAACTATTTTGTTCCTGATACTTTCAATTTTATCATAAAATCCTCACTACTGAACTATGATGGAATACTCTTTTCAGATCATATTATTTGTTAACCTAGCCACTGTGCTAAATAAAAACCTGTGATCGTTTTGGTTATTTTGGATGAATTTGCTCAGGTGCTCAACCCTCCCAGCTTTTAGAGCCTGTCTATAGCTGGACATACTGTCCTTGTATGCAAATTGTAAAACCTCTAATTTAGTTTTTCTCCAGTTTCGCTTGAGGTTGCTCTCTTGTGGGTGTAAATATGATTATTATACCATGGTGCAGGTGTTTAGTCTCTAATCTTCTTTAATTGGATGGGGGCAACAGTGTCTAATGTGCTAGTGCTTTTCTTTCCACTTCCTGATTATGGTCCCAACAGACCAACAGAAATCCTTCTGTAACCAGTGCCTTCTAAGACACAAGCCTGGCCCTGGGCAAGGACCCATCCATATCCACCAGTCTTCGAGCTCTCCACCCAGAACCTGTTCACCCCCCTTCGCGAGATGGAACGTGACACGGTGATCATCGGAGACTCCATCGTCCGCTATATCTGTGCTACTGCAGCAAAAAGAAAGGTACGCACTTCTTGTTTACCTGGTGCTCATGTTCTTGATGTCATTGTATAGGTACCCCGCATCCTGAGCAATTACACCAGAGCTCTTGTCCTTCGTTATGGCATGAACGGCACCAACCTGAGGCAGTCAGAGATCCTGAAAAGGGACTTAATTTTACTGGTGGAGACAGATCGCAAAACATCGTCCATTAGCTATGCTAATTCCTCTCCATTGCTTCTTTTTTTTTCTACCCATCCTGAGGCAACTAGAGATGTACCAGAAGATGCCTCCTCATCAATACACAATTGTCAGACTGTATTTTTACAATCTCACCCTACAGTATCACCTGTAGTGTTCCTTTTTGAATCTGTTTCCTCTCAAAGTTTCTTCCTCGTCCATCTAAGAGAGTTTTTCCTTGCACACAGTCACCTTATTTACCTCAGGCTTGCTCAATGGGGATAAATACAAACAAATTTAAATATAAGTCTAATATTAATCTTTTTAATATTAATAATTGTTTTAAATATTAATCTTTGTATAAAATTAAACTTTTGTATTATGTTTCTTATGTTCTGTAAAGCTTCTTTGAGAAAATGTCCATTGTTAAAAGCACTATAGCAGGGGTCGGCAACCCGCGGCTCCGGAGCCGCAAGTGGTTCTTTCATCCCTCTGCTGAGGCTCCCTGTAGATTTGAAAAATAAATATGCACTCAATCTCTTCCCCAGGTGTTTTGTCTTAGTCTTTGATTGTCTCTGCCTTGTGATTGGTTCTTGTTCACTACAGTATATCTTCTCTGTCTGTCCAATTGTAGTATGTTGTCTGGTTATGTCTCTGTTCCTGTTCTGCCCTGGTTTTGCCTGCTTATCTGTTGCTTGGTTCTTGTTTTGGCTTAATAAAAGGTCAAACTGCATTTGGATCCTCACTCGCCTGTGTCTAATCATGACAGTTGACAGTTTGGTTGTAAATTCTTGGTTTTCCATTTAAATAGAAAATGGAGACTTCATAGAGGCCCCTGATTCTTACTTTAGGTAATTTTGATTTCAAGTATCAAAAAGATTTCAGTAATAGTTTTAAAATAAAGTGTTAACCTATATATAATTATAATGATGAAAATAAATGTATTATACCTTTTTATGTTATTCCTATTATGTCTCCTCCTAACCAGACATATAATCAAATGTATAATATTAAATTATGTATTTTTGCACAGGGATATGCATTTTCTCATTGCACTGGATACTGACCCATCAGCAAGGTAAAAAAATATTTTATCTACACATTTAGTGGGTTCCAAATATCTGAGAGCACATTGAGAATCCAGAAATCTTGAAGATTGTTTTAAATATTTAAAAAATTATATATATTTACAGAAATTATATGTTCAATATTCACAATGAATTATTTGGTCATGGTATTGTAATATTGTTTTGTGAACTGCACTTTACAAATGGTGAGATTTTCCATATGCCTAGATTTTGTATCTGAAATGTGTTTAAACAACATTCTGATGGATTTGACCTAAATGAATTGTTAGGTTTTTCATAGTAATGTGTAGTGCATACCACCTCCAAGTAAACAGTTTCACTGAAGAAAAATGGAAAATAAATAATACTAACACATCTGAAATCCATGTAAGTTATTGAGCAAGTCTCCATTTCACTGAAGTTGTATATCATTTCATTTTTTTAAATGAAAATTGATCCATAAAAGCAAAACAAAAAAGAAGCGTTTTTAGTATTTTCGCTTACCCCACTGTGTGTTTATGTGTGTGTGTATATGTATGTATGTATGTATGTATGTATATATGTATGTGTGTGTGTGTGTGTGTATATATTCAAGCATGTTCTCTTATTTACTACAGTCAATGTGGCCCCAAGAGGAATAGTGACACAATCTTCTTCATTTGGCAGTTACTATGCTCCACTTGCTATTGATGGCAACAGAGACTCTGTCATGGATGACGGCTCGTGCACACAAACAAACGCTCAGGCTGGCCCATGGTGGAGGGTGGATTTGTTGGCAGTGTATAACATTAGGAATGTAATTATCACTAACAGAGGTGACTGCTGTCAAGAAAGGTTAAATGGTGCTGAGATCCACATTGACAACTCCTTAATCAACAACAGCAACAATAACCACAGGTGAAAATTAATTTTAAAAAAATCTGAAAGAATTTTACGGTAGCCGAGAAGTGCAAAACACAACGACAAATCCGAGAACACAACGACAAATCCGAGAACACAACGACAAGTCAGACAACCGGGAAACGGTAGGTATAATTTGTGAATGGAAACTTACCGATCAACGGAATGACACCAGTCATTCAAGATATACAGGTATGGAATCATATGTGTAATGTGTAAAGTTGTCAGTTTAAATATAAGAAAATAACAGAAGTCATCCACAGTAAGGGCAATACATTTTGTACACTTTTACACACATTCCAACTTTTCCCTGTGGCAGACTGTTGTACTGCCTGTATACCTTGAGTGACAGGTGTCTTGTTCAATGATCGGTACGTGTTCCAATTACAAACTATACCTACCTTTTCCGTCGGTTGTCTGAATTTATCGTTTTCGGATTTGTTAATGTGTTACGTGCAACGATTCAGACAACCTGGAAAAGGTAGGTATTGTTTGTGATTTGAAACTTACCGATCATTGTCAAGACACTTGTCATTCAAGATATACAGGTGAATGACAGGTGTCTTGTCCAATGATCGGTAAGTTTTCATTCACATACGATACTTACCTTTTCCGGGTTGTCTGAGTTGTCATTGTGTTTTCAGATTTGTTAATGTGTGTTCGGATTTGTTAATGTGTTTTGCACTTCTCGGCCACCTTAGAGTTTGCTTAAATTTATTTACAATTATTTGTATGCATTTATTACCACATAATAGAATGTGGAATTGTGAATGATTTTTTAAATACACTTTAATACATTTGAAGTTCTTTTTATTTGTTTGCAAAATATATTAAAATATTGAAAATTACATCAATTAATGATGTAGATTTTAAAGCAGTTGTAGGCAAACTATTGCTGAAGCAGTCTACACAGATTGATTCTACACATTTGCTATTGCATTTAGAACTAGTTTTTAATATGTACTGGACAACTAAGTATATATTTTACTGAAGTCCGATCAAAGTTCGTATGCCTTATTTGACAAAAAATCATTGCAGTTTTCAAAATATACCAAATCATTTTTCCACTGAGCAATGCAAGAAAGGTTACACGTGTAATTTATATTAATACATAAGTAATATTTAATATTATTATTTAGTATTAGGATATAACAAATAATTAAATTTTAAATATAAAGTAGTGATTTTGGAATATATCAAAAGAATATATTATTAATTTTAATATTTATTTATATTAGTTCATACTTTGTGTGCAACTGACCCAGCCCATCCAGTTTGTCCACCCCCGTTTTAAAGCTTTGTACTTTGTATTATAAATAATATACTGTATATTATAAAGTAACTTTGTTTTAACTTATTTTTTTAATATTAAAGTAAAACCCCCTATTTTCTCTCTACCTCTGTAGATGTGCTGTTATCTCTAGCATACCTGCTGGTGCCTCTGTAAGCTACACCTGCCATATGTCTGGACGTTACGTGAACATCATCATTCCTGGTCTTAACCACGTTCTCAGCCTCTGTGAAGTGGAAGTCTATGGTGGTCAAGATTAAATTTTTATATGATATTTCCTGTTTTATTTAAGTTTAAAGTCCTTATACGTGTGACATGTGCAATATCGTCTAGGTTTGGCTTTTATTTTGATGGGGGATTTCGGTTCCGACAACACGCCCACTGCTGCTGAGCTGCGCTTTGACCTGGAGCACACCTGTGCCACATAATTAGTGCAGCATGTTCGTGGCTTTATAAAAAGCACATTTGAGTTTGGCTTTTTAATTTCTCTTCCGTATGCATCCTGTGTGGGCAGAAAAGGTCTTTTGGCTATATCTTCCTGTCGCTTTCCTCTAGTGAGTCACCTGCTTTATTCCCTTATTTTTCAGTCGTGTAGTATAGCGGGTTCTCTTTGGGAAGGGGAAAACCTGTTTGAAATATTTTGTTTGTTTTTCAGGTGCGGTCAAAGAGCGCTAGCTGCTGTTTTAAGCTGCTGCTTATTGCTGTTTTAATTTGTTTATGTATATCTTTCCGAGCTGTTTTAAACTTGACTCATTATTGAGTTACAGTTGTGCAGACGTTGCAGTGAACACTATCTTGAATATTTGTGTGATATGTTAGTAATGCATTGCCGTAAACACATTCTTAGTACAAGTTTTATTGAATTAACTGGTTATCCCTGGATTTTTATTTATTTACCCCCCCCCCCTTTTTTTCCTGCTTGCTTTGTTTTTGAGTGTATGTTTACCGCATATATATATTCACTTACGACGAACTGTGATTAGGAGGCTTAACAGAGGGATTGTATTTGTGTCTTATTTTTGGTTTATCCCTTTTTACTGGTTTATCAGTGTTAATTATGCACTGCTTTTGTTGTGTGGTTTGTCCCTCTTGTAAAGGCGGACCTAGTCTAGTTTCTTCTCAATTGTCGGTAACTAATCGGTAAACTGTACATTATATTTTAAAGTGTTTTAAGAGCAAATGATTTTCTTGTTTTTTTTGTAAAATTAAGTTGTACAAATTTTTTTTTTGAAAGTCACGACTGTCTTCAATCCCATTCGAACCAGCAGGGTCCTTCCTATTATTGTAACTTATTTTTGGTTTAACTTATTTTCCTGGGTAACCCAGGTGGCGTAGTCAGTTCTTTTACCATTCTTAATACCTTAACCAGAAAGGTTACAATTCTGGCACAGTCGGCAGGATTAATTTGGTGTGTAAAGCAGAGACGTGACTATTTTATTTTCTTGGTGTGATTGTGTTGATTTTGAAACAGGTTTTGTGTATTTCCTTCTCCTGGGTGTGTTCCCGTCCCGTCACTATGGAGGAGGAGATGCAGCAATTGCGAGACTTGGTTGCTCAACTTAAGGCTGATAACGAACGCCAGCGTCATGAACTGGTTGGGATTCAGGCAAGTCCTGGTGTTGCACCGTCTGGGTCTAATGATGGAGGGGTAAGTGTGGGCCTAATGTCTCCCTCCAATGTTAATTCAGTAGTGACAGAAAGGCTGATTTATGCCCCTTGGGAGAGGAAATGCCCTGTTTTTAGAGGCTGCACTGGGATTTCTTTGACTGATTGGTTAGAGGAGCTGAAGACTAGTATGCGTGTTCGCCACTTATCCATTATTGATAAAGTACACTTTTTGCATGATCTAGAAGGGAAAGCTAGAGAGGAAATAAAATTTAGGCCTAGGGAAGACCGGGAGGATCCATAAAGTTATCCAAATACTTAGTGAACTGTATGGTTGTTCGGATTCATATTGTTGTGCAGAAGAATTTCTTTTCTCAACAACAATTAGAGGGAGAGACACTTCAGGAGTTTTCACATGCTCTTCTTGGCTTAATGTCAAAAGTAATCAAAAATGCTCCTGACGGTATGCCTAATTCTGAGGTTCTATTGCGGGACCAATTTGTAGAGTATGTGTTGGATTCTGCCTTCCGAAGGGAATTAAAACAGTTTGTACGTCGAAATCCTAGGGCTACTTTACTTGACGTTTGGGGGGAAGCTGTTAGATGTAAATGGGAAGGCCTGATGAGGGGGTCCTAGGGACCATAGTTTTTCCACTTCTTCTACCCAGGGGCTGCAGTATGGGGTTTGTGGGTCTACCTCAATGTCTACAGGTTCTGAATTAGCTGAGCTCAAAGAGATGCTTAGCAGCAGCAGGAACAGCTTGATCAGTTAACCTGTAATGTGTCTTCATTTCAGAATGTTCCAAGATGTTTCCCTCCCACTACAAGTACCACTAATCGGGGTTCAGTTACCTGTAGAAGGTGCCAACAGCTGGGCCATTTTGCCGTGAGTGTAGTTCATTGTCAAGGGTTGATCAATCTCCCTCCCGTCCTCCTCAGTCAGTGGTGCAAAGGTCCCGGCCCATGGTTACTTTTTCGGAAAACTTGAGCCACAGTTCAGAAGGGTAGGTGTTTGGCTCAGATGTCTCCCCTGATGTAGAAAACATGGCCCCCTTATTATCTTCATGCCCCCATGTGATCGTTAGTCTGGGTGGGGTGTTGGTTCCCTGTTTGTTAGACACCGGCTCGATGGTGTCAACCGTGTAGGGAAAAACTTCACTCTTGTCATTGGTTACAGCTTAAGGCTGCAAATGGCTTAGATATCCCTTACATGGGCTATTTAGAGCTGAATGTCAAAGTCTTTGGTAAAGTGATCCCTAAACATGGCGTGCTCATACTGTAGTTAAAGACCCTCCTTTTTGAAGCAGCCTTAGTGCAGCAGGCCCCTAATCCATGGTAACAAGCCCTTCAGAAATGCCATCAAGTTCAGGTAAAGGCCCCTTTAGATTCTTCGGCTCGGGTTCGAGGAGGTAAGTGTATTCATGTACCAGGTGGCACCATGAAGTTTATCCCCGCTACTTGTTCTCAGCAACATGCTGGATTGATGGTTGTGTTCGAACCTTCTAGTGTTGGGTTGGCAACAGGTCTTCTTGCTTTCCCTGCCATTAAGGTAGCTTGTGGACAGGTTTATGTTTATCAATGTTGGGCTAGTTGATGCTAATCTTTACGCACGAACTGTCCTTGGTATTATTAGTCCAGTAACTGTAGTGAGTTTACCTCCAGGTGTTGATGTACCCTTGAGTGTACAGGCCACTGTCTCTTCCCAGGTAATTACTGGTTCCCTGCAGTACAAGATAAACGCGAGATCAACAATCTGTCTCCATTAACTGCTGAAGAACAGTGTCAGGTTAAGGTGCTGCTGTCTAAATATTCTTCTGTTTTTTTCAGAACATGAGGGTGATTTTGGTTGTACCACTCTGATTACACACATTCCTTTGACTGATGAGGTTCCCGTTAGGCAGCGTTATAGACGCATCCCTCCCTCAGAATATGAGGCAGTTAAAGCTCATATTAATCAGTTATTGGAAACTCAGATTATAAGAGAAATTAGCAGCCCCTTTGCTTCTCCTATTGTCCTGGTAAAGAAAAAGGATGGTAGCCTGCAAATGTGTGATTATCGTCAATTGAACAGTAAGACAAGAAAAGATTCCTTTCCATTACCAAGAATTGAAGAATCTTTGGATGTTCTTTCAGGTGCCTGGTGGTTCTCTACAATGGATCTTGCCAGTGGCTACAATCAGGTCCCAGTGGCTGAGAAGGACAAGATGAAAACTGCCTTCTGTACACCTTTTGGGCTATATGAGTGGAGCCGGATGCCGTTCGGCCTGTGCAATGCACCTAGCACCTTTCAGAGATTGATGGAACGCATGTTTGGTTCACAACACTTTCAATCATTGTTGCTCTATCTGGATGATAGTGTTCTCTTCCACAGTGTCTGAGCATTTGCAATGCCTGGAGGTGGTTTTGAAATGTTTACACCAAGAAGGCTTAAAGGCCAAACTGGAAGTGCTCATTCTTCCGGCCTGAGGTGGGCTACTTGGGGCATTTGATTTCCGACCAGGGGGTGGCAACTGACCCAAAGAAAATCGAGGCAGTTGCTAATTGGCAACCGCCCCAGCAGGTCTCGGAACTTCAGTCCTTTTTGGGCTTTGCTAGTTATTACAGGAGGTTTGTGGAGGGTTTTGCCAAGCTGGCTGCCCCACTTCATCACCTAGTAGCTGAGCTGACTGGGGCCAAGCGGAAGAGTACCGCCCGCTCTTGCAAGGAAGCTTGGACAGAGTAATGTCAACACATTTTTGATACTTTAAAGCAGCAGCTGGTGGCCTATGCAGACTTCTCATTCATCATTCAGTCATTCATCTTGGAGGTAGATGCAAGTTACAGCGGATTGGGAGCAGTTCTGTCCTAGGAGCAGGGAGGCAAAGTCCAACCAGTAGCCTATGCAACTCGAGGACTAAGACCTTCGGAAAGGAATATGTCCAATTACAGTTCCATGAAATTGGAATTCTTGGCTATGAGTGAGAAATTCCGTGAGTATTTACTTGGACATAAGTGTGTGGTATACACTGACAATAACCCCTTGAGTTACCTGAATACTGCAAAATTGGGTGCGTTAGAACAGAGGTGGGCTGCTCAACTTGCTGTTTTTGATTTCAGCATCAAGTACCGTTCTGGACGCAGCAATCGCAATGCTGATGCACTATCACGACAGCACCCTGCGGGGCCTGTCCTGGAAAGTATGCTTCCAGGAAGTTCTCTTCCCGAGCCTTTCCAACAGGTTGTTTCCATCAGACCGCCCGAACAAAGGTATGCAAGCGTCCATTACAGCTTTTCCTTGGCATACTTCTGCAGGAAGCAGATGCAGTGTTGGGGGCATTGCTGCAGTTGTGGGGAAAAAAGGGAAATATCCTTCAAGTGAGGAGCGGCAAGGGTTTTGCACTGAGGCAGGCAGACTACTGAAATAGTGGAAACGGCTAAGGATTAAGGATGGCGTATTGTATCGCCAGTGCCACCATTCCCAGGGTGGAGAGGCCTTTCTTCAGCTTTTGTTCCCAGCATCTCTAAAGACTGTGGTAATGCAGCAGCTCCATGATGAGCATGGTCATCAGGGAGTGGAACGTACACAGATGTTTTTGGCCAGGTATGTCTTCCGACATTAAGCAATGGTGTCAACAGTGTGAACGCTGTACTATTGCTAAGGATGTCTTCCCTTGTGCCCAGACCTACAGTACATGGGCCATTTGTTAGCTTCGAGGCCTAACCAAATTCTGGCTATTGACTTTACATTAATTGAGCCATCACAGAATGGAATGGAGAATGTCCGTCTTGACTGTGTTTTCCAAATACACCCAGGCAGTGCCAACTCATGACCAGAGAGCATCTACGGTGGCAAGGGTGCTGGTTAATGAGTGGTTCTATAGGTTTGGTGTTCCTAGTGATATCCACTCAGACCAGGGAAGGAACTTTGAAAGTATCCTTATTCATCAATTGTGTGTTGTACGCCATTGAACGGAGTAGGATCACCCCAGCTCATCCTACTGGAAATGGTCAATGCGAGCGATTTAATCGCACACTGCACAACTTGCTGCGCACCCTACCCTCTGGTAAGAAGAAAAACTGGGCTGCCTCTCCCTCAGGTGGTGTTCCTATAATTCCTATAATACTACCCCTCATCAGTCTACCAGTCATTCACCCTATTTCTTAATGTTCGGGCAGGATCCACAATTGCCTGTCGACTTTCTTTTGGGCCGAATTGAGGTTCCCACTCAAGGTAGTGTTCATGACTGAATTTACGACCATCAGGCTAGACTTCAAGTGGCCTTTGACGGGGCTAGAAGTCACATGAAGGCTGCAGCAGACCGTAGAAAAGAACTACATTTATCGGAGAGTACAGGACGACCCTTTACGTCAAGGTCAGTTAGTGTATCTGCGGGACCTTAGTGTGCGAGGCCGGGCATAGATTAAAGATTGTTGGAGTTCTGTGGTTTACAAAGTGCTGCGAGCCCCTACATCTGGTGGATCGGTGTACACCATTGCACCTATTGATGACTTGGAAAAAGTTGGACATCTGCATCGTATCCTGTTAAGAGCTCAACCATCTGGACAGAATTTCACAGAGCCTTCTAACTCTTTCTCAGAGTCTGATCAAGCCTCCATGGAATCCAGTGAAGATTTAAGATGTCTGTGTGTGTCCGGGCAAGAAGATGCCCCTCCAGTTCTAGTGCCCACTGTTCGTTCACCACCACCGCCTCCTCTGCTCCATCCCTGCTACACGCCCCTGAGCGCATTTCCATCTCCCCTAGGAATGGCCCTGATCTGGAGCCTCCTCTGGACCATGATTCCTTGCCTAGTGATACTTTAGTAGCATCAGAGGACACAGTGCCTATTATAAGAACACCATTACGTCGGACTACTCGAACAACTGCAGGCTACCATACCAATGTCCATCACTTGCCAGAGACAGTGGGGTGTAGAGGGGGTATAGTGAGCTCTCAGATGACTGTCACTAACTGTGTTTCCACCCTCTTTAGGCCTTGGAGTTAATGTTTACGAATTCAAAACTAGGGGGTAGAATGTGATGTGCAATATCTTCTAGGTTTGGCTTTTATTTTGATGTGGGGATTTCAGGTCCGACAACACGCCCACTGCTGCTGAGCTGCGTGTTGACCTGGAGCGCACCTTTGCCACATAATTAGTGCAGCACGTTAGTGGCTTTATAAAAGGCACATTTGAGTTTGGCTTTTTAATTTCTCTTCCGTGTGCATCCTGTGTGGGCAGAAAAGGTCTTGGCTATATCTTCCTGTCGCTTTCCCCTGGTGAGTCGCCTGCTTTATTCATATTTTTCAGTCGCGGTTCTCTTTGGGAAGGGGGAAATGTTTTGTTTGTTTTTTAGGTGTGGCCAAAGAGCGCTAGCTGCTGTTTTTGTATATCTTTCCGAGCTGTTTTAAACTTTACTCATTATTGGGTTACAGTCGGCATTGTGCGGACGTTGCCGCGAACACTATCTTGAATATTTGTATGATATGTTAGTAATGCATTGCTGTAAACATTCTTAGTACAATTTTTATTGAATTAACTGGTTATCCCTGGATTGTTATGTATTGTGTTTTGTTTTTTCCTTTTTTTTCTGTTTCCTTTGTTTTTGAGTGTATGTTTACCATATATATATATATATATATATATATATATATATATATATCCACTTACGAAGAACTGTGATTAGGCGGCTTAACAGAGGGAGTGGTACAGGGTACTGGTTTATCAATGTGTTAATTATTATGCACTGCTCTTGTTGTGTGGTTTGTCCCTCTTGTAAAGGCAGACCTAGTCTAGTTTCTTCTCAATTGTCGGTAACTAATCAGTAAACTGTACATTATATTTTAAAGTGTTTTAGGAGCAAATGATTTTCTTTTCTTTTTTTTTTTTTTTTTTTGCAAAAAAGTTTTTTTTTTTTTTGAAAGTCACGTCTCTGTCTTCAATCCCATTCGAACCAGCAGGGTCCTTCCTATTTAACTATATAACTTATTTTTGGCTTAACTTATTTTCCTGGGTAACCCAGGTGGCGTAGTCGGTTCTTTCCCATTCTTAATACTTTAATCGGAAAGGTTACATACGTTTCACAACAGTTGCTAAATGTTAGCATTGATTACTTTTTCTTTATAGTCCCTGCTACTTTAATTTCAGAAATGCCCTCATAGTTCAAGAGCAATGAGGATCTCAGCAAACCTACCAGATGGGATGAAGTTTGTCAAAAGGTTTGTTTGTGAGAATATACATTCAGTTATCAGTTTATTACAAATATCTTGTAGCTCACATATTTCCCATTAATAATTGTAGCCCTCAATTTCTCTTGTTCGATTGACAATGATACCAGAAATGGAAACTGAAAATTAGAAAAGGGTAAGAGAGCTTAGTTTTACTACTACTACTGATATAGCTACTAATACAGTACTAAACTTTAGCCCTCCCCCTTTGTATGATTAAACTTTGCACCTGATCTCAGAATCTTGCTCTGTACATGTCTTTCAAGTTAATCACTGCCTTATTAAAAATGAGTGGCACCATAGTGTACAATGCTAAGACTATTTTGAAAAATGCCTTATTAGGCTTTAAGTTGGTTTAGTAATTTTTTTTTTTTAGAACTTGCACAATCAGGCATGCTGTTATATAAAAATAATCAGTGATTGGGGACTAATGCGAAGTGGTTACATTTACCACCCAGTTATTTTGATTATTCTCCAATTCTAGCATGTCTTGAACTGATTTCCTCTAATCACACACCAATTTAAGAATAATTACGATTTGCAATTTTGCACTGAATCACACTTTCATCTGTTTGCATTCACAAGACAATGGCAGTTTACCGGAAAGCATCACTATACACAGTAACTAATTAATTTTTTCTTTTTTTTTCCTAAATAAGAGAAATCTGTTGTTGTGTTAGCCACACAAATCCATGTGAATTCTCTTGCCAGCTAAGGAAGTTCAACCTGCCCCGGGATCTGCTGAAACAGTTCTACATTGCAATCATCGAATCCATCCTCTATTACTCTAGTCCTCAATTACTGTTTGGTTCAGCCCAGCTACCAAATCCGACCTCAGGAGACTACAGAGGGTAGTCCGGACTGCTGAGCGAACCATTGGCACAAATTTCCCCACTCTTCAGGACCTGTACTTCTCCAGAGTGAGCAAAAGGGCAAAGAAAATCACTCTGGACCCCTCACATCCAACACACTCACTCTTCACACTGTTGCCATCTGGTCAACGCTACAGAGCCCTGAGCACCAAAACGACCAGACATAGGAACAATCCATCTGATGAACACTTGACATACACAGAACAAACCCTATTCTTACATTGTTTACACACATTTATATTTCAATTTGCACATTTTTCCACTGTCTTTATTATGTGTGTTCATTTCTTATTATTGCCATTCTGTTTACACTGTGGAGCTCCTGTACTAGAACAAATTCCTTGTATATGTATTCTGATATCAGAAAACACTATTAATTCTACTCTCTTGTTGCTTAACAACCTGGACCTCTTGCCCCATCAGGTGGCCACAACCTGCCAGTACACTATTGAAATGTGTTCCGGTCATGGTCAGACACATTTGATCTAAAATGCATCATCAGGCTTAGCTGAAGCTTGTGGGGTTATGTGGAGTTCATGCCAGCTTAAGTGCACACTGTCATTAAAGCAAAGGATTCTCATGCAAACACTGCTAAGATCCTGCTTTTCACTGAAATTGATGTCAGAAATATAATTTCGATATTATTAAATAATTTATTAATAATTTTTAAAAGTAATATGAATTTGCATATAGTCAGGCTGGCAGATCTCTCTCTGCAATTCTGCTCGGCTGTGGCTGTCGCTTGGCCCCGTCTGGCTATGCCGCCATGTACCTCACTCCCCCCGTTTCCCTCGCATGTTCCTTGCTCCCCCATGTTCCTCTCTGATTCTAGCCGGGATCATTACCCTTTGGACTATCAGGCTTTGTTTTGGGTTGTTGCGTCGGGAGCCACACCTTAAAGGGTTTTGTCTTGGACATTTTGGATTATTCCCTGCCTGAACGCCAGGTGGATGTTCTGGCAGGCTTGCTTTGTCTTGTGCCATGTGTCTTTGTTTTTGTTTTGTGCTCAAGTGTGCCCCACCCACCCATTAATCCATTCCTGCCTCTGCACACCTGTCTTTTGTGTCTCATTGACTGTTATACTGGTTGTTTTGTGTGTTGTTTGCTGAGTCCTTGTGTTTTTGTTTGTGTCTCATGGTTTCTGTTTCATGTTCTGTTATTTCAGTTGCCTTGTTTGTATTTCTCTTAATAAACCATATTTTATGTTATCCCTGCATTTGTGTGAGATTATGCTCTGTGAAAGACACCTGCTTCCTGACAGATTGATTTACAAATCATTTGTCAGGCAAGATTAAACCTGGACACTGGTGACATGGTCACATTTAGCTTAATGCTCTTAAACTATGTTATAGCCTAACCTATTTGCATTTGTGAAATACAAAGTGGATTTGCCATTTAAATAAACCACACGTCATTTAGCAAAAGACTAAGTGGATAGCTCAAAGCTTAATGGGTTCAAAGGCATTACATTCTGAACTATATCAAAAAAGTTAAGAAAACTCTCTAAACTATGACTTTATTTGGCTTAATGTATAACATATTTGCTTTCTGATATAGCTCATATAAATAAATATGTCTGAACAGCCTGTGCTTCTTTGCTAAAATCATGTAAAAAATAAATAACATTATACAAATAACATTAAGTGATAGCAACATGCTAACATCTCTTGTCCATTCTATAAAAATGTAAATTACAATAGATTTTTCTTTCAATTACATATCAGAATACTATCTTTTTGCAGATGGATATGCATCATCTCTTTGCAGTGGATACTGACCCATAACCATAAGCAAGGTAGGAACATTTTTAGAAAAGTTTTAGAATTTTGAAATATTAAAAACAAAAGATAAAGGTTCAATAATTTTTCTTTAATTTATTATTCAAAATTCATGTTAACTGCCTTGTACAAATGATTTTTTCTCATGCCTTTTAGAATGTTTTAAAATAATACTCAAAATGATTGGATCTAATGTGGATCATAAAGTGAAGTCCATGCAAGCTTGAATGTGTACTGTTTTTAAAGCAAATAAATGAACATTCATTATAAATATTATTTTCTATCCTCCAGTCAATATGGTGGCTCAAGCAATATGTGGCTCACGCGATCCTGTCTGAGGCTAAAGTGGCAGTGCATTTATAACCCACAAAACATGTTTAAATAATAAAACTACAAGTCTATTTTAATGAAAATTTAATCTTAACATATACACAACATGCTATCACATTTCCATGAAGAATTCTGGCAACAGGGTTGCTAGTGCATAGTCTGCATCCCATCCTTCATCTTGAGCTTAGCGCCATGGCTTTTTTTCTGTCTACTACTTGCACAACAAAGAACAAAGAGAAAAACAAAGAGAACCGCGCTGCTTCTGCTCCACTCACGCATCCAGTGAAAAACAGGTGTAAGCCTTAATTTGCATGGCTATTGACATCCAGAAATAATGTTGGACTGATTTTGTATGAAATATGTTCATATTAACACAGTGCACTAATTATAATCTTTTATACTTTCTCTACTTAAAATGTATACAGTGACTTGCTTATGATACCATTAAGCATATTATTTTAGACTAATAATAATAGAGCAGAATGTTTCTGTTTCTTTCTTTATAACGCTAGATGTGTCGTTAGACTCTGCAAACCACATCTGGAATATGCAGGGTCGTTATGTGAACATCATCGTTCTGAATGTTACCCAGTACCTTATGCTTTGTGATGTGGATGTCTATGCGGTTATAGGTTTCACTTTTTTTTTAATTCACAATTTCATATAAATAAAGTCAAAATGATTTTCAACAGTTGCTAAATTGAATAAAAATACATTTTTTTGTAGTCCCTGTAATTAATTATGGTATTTCTGAAAATTAAGTTTAACAGTAATGGAGCTCAACAACCCTTGAAAAACAATGTCCTTCAAAAGGGTGTGTGTTTGTGAGAATGTGTACACAGTTATTTATTGGGTACACATACATTTCAGTTAAGCTTAATAGCCATTACTGATTGGATTCTACCTGATACACCATACAGCTGCTGCCCCTCCTTTATTATTAGGTCAATATTATCTGGAATATTTCACAACTCATCAGTAACCCATACATACATAAAAAATTAACAAATACATAAATTTACACTTTAAATAAATTTACATTTGTACTTCTGTTTATCAAAATACTCCAGAAACATTTAGTTCATTTTCTTTTGTGTACTTCCTCATTGCATGCATCCAGTACCAGTATGGAAGAGTTCAGTTTGTGTGGCACACTGCTAATGTAACAGAGTGGGTGGAGTGGCACTCTCTGGCATCGCTCGATGAGGTGGTGTAACTATCTAGAGCCTGAGATTAATTTAAAAACAGTGCTGCAGTCCACCCTGCTGCCTTGTGGAGACCGCTTCTCACCATCCCAAGTCAAGTTTGCCAGCTCTTGCTTCTATCCTGTCAAACAAATCTTATAGTTCACTGCCCCATCATTTGTTCAAGTGTGCCATTTGGGAAAATAAAAATTGAAAAGAAAAAAAAAAGTTCTGTCAGACAGCCAACAGAGAGCACCAAACCCGATGAAAAATGGCCCTGAATAGGCTCATAGGTGAAAAAAATTATAAAATTGCTTAGCCGACACATAAAAGAAATTTCAAATTCTAAATTAAATATTGAATTAGAAGAAGCAAAATAATTATATATATTTGGAAATCTCTTTTTAACAAGCTTTTGTGTTTGCACATCACAGGGGTCCATGACTAGCTCTGTTGTATGCAACTTGAGGCAGAGCACAAAGCGTTATTAAATGATGCATTTTTTTTTTTTGAAGGAAAGGCAAAAAAATGATCTGGTAGAGGCACATTTAAAAGCCTGGAAAGTGCAGTTAGACCAGCAACTTCGGATCATATCTTCAAACTGCGAGCTAAAAGTTTATCAAGAAAGCGAATACTGTAAAGATCAAACTACCTAGATAATTTATACTATTTTGAACTCAGTACAAGGTGAGAACCATGTAACGTTGCAGTTTTGAATTTATCTGCCTAAGAAAGGCTACCAAAATGAGAAGTGTCTACTTCAACAATACTACAGAGATGAGGTCAGATTGCCACAGCTTACATGAATACTTGAATGGCCAAAGATCAGAGCAGAAGACAGGAAAGCAATACATAAATACACTAAATTTTATAAATCACATAGAAGTCATGGATGAAATGGACAGTCTGATTATCAAGAAAATTCTCATCTCAAAATTTAAAAATGTAGGACTTTAAGATAGATGAAGGGACAGAAAGATCCAGGGTTTTTAGTAGGCTTCAACAATTGGCATACTGTATGAACATTACAAATGATCCACTGGAGAATTCTTGCATGTCAGAAGGAGAATAAAGGCATCCAATATTAAGTCTAAGGGTAGCCAGATTGCTACAAGTATCACTTCAAATGGAGAATACAGTGTTCAAGGTCTTTTTGAGAAGAGACTTCTGAATTCCTGAATTTTCCTGGTCAAAAAGTCTCTTCATCACGGCCACCTGAATAAGCACTGCAAAAAGAGAATGCAATGGCAAGAGTGTTCTGTGAAGAACACAAGTGCCCTCCATGTAGTGATGGAAATTCCAGCCAAACCTGCAAAGACTGAATAACCAGTGAGGTCACAAGCACCTTTGCATCAACAGAACATGCAAACAATCAAGTTACTTAGACAGATAATGGAGAACCCGTCATTCATTGTACTAGTGAAAAAGGAAAAACTCAGCAGAAGCATGTGAGTATGTTGCATTACCTTGATTAAGTATGTATCCCACATAATAATAATAATAATAATAATAATAAAGCTGAGGTCAGCCTATACAGCTGGTGAAACTAGTTACATGCATTGCTCAGGTGTGATTTTGGTCCATTCTTTCACACAGTCTACAAATATTGAAGATTCCATGGGCCTCTTCTATGAACTCTGATCTTTAGTTATTTCCGTAGATTTTCTATTGAATTCCTCAGGTGATTGGGTGGGCCATCCTTTTTTTGGTGTCTAAAACAAATTGAGAGTTTCATCATCCTACTGTAGTAGATGGCAGCAGATCTTTATTAAGAATGTCTTGGGACATTTTTCAATTCATCCTTCCTTCAATTGCATGAAATTTGCCAGTGCTGTATACTGAAAAACAACCCCACACAATGATGTTCCCACTTCCAAACTTCAATGTTGGTATGGTGATTTTGGGGTGATGTGCAGTGCCATTTGACCTCCAAACATGGTGTGTATCATGGCATCTGAATTTTGGTCTAGTCTGACCAGACTATAATTTCCCAGTATTTCAGAATCAGAATTAGCTTTATTGCCAGGCATGTTTACACATGCGAGGAATTTGTTTTAGTGACATAATTTCCACAGTGTAACAGGAAGTCATATGCAGTATAGAAGAAATTGTATGTACACATTTACAGGTGTGAAAATGTGCAGTTTAAATAAGCATATGAAATATACATATGCAAATGAGTATACAATATATACAATTTGTATGTACACATGCAATTGTGAAGTGTGCAGTTGAAGTAAACAGTACAGACAATATGTATGCATGTATGTACAGAGTGCAAGTATGAAATGTGCTATTGAGGTATACATAGTGCAAATATTAGGAGTTGTGTGTTCCATGGTGTTAATTGTTCATCAGATGGATTGCTTGAGGGAATATGTCTGGTCGTTCTGGAGCTCAGGGCTCTGTAGCGCCGACCAGATGGTAACAGTTCAAAGAGGGAGTGTGCTGGATGTGAGGGGTCCAGAGTGATTTTTTTTCCTCTTTTGCTCACTCTGGAGGAGTACAGGTCTTGGAGAGTGGGGAGAGTTGTGCCAATGATTCGCTCAGCAGTCCGGACTACCCTTTGTAGTCTTCTGAGATTGAATTTGGTGGCTGAGCTGAACCAAACAGTTACTGAGGTGCAGAGGATGGATTCGATCATGGCAGTGTAACACTGTTTCAGCAAATCCTGTGGCAGGTTGAACTTCTTCAGCTGACGAAGGAAGTACAACCTCTGCTGAGCCTTTTTCACAATGGAGTCAATGTGAATGTCCCACTTCAGGTCCTGGGAGATTGTGGTTCCCAGGAATCTGAATGGCTCCACTGCTGTGACAATGCTGTCCATGATGGTTAGTGGGGGAACAGCAGGGGGGTTTCTCCTGAAGTCCTCTATCAACTCCACTGTCTTGAGCGTATTCAGCTCCAGGTTGTTAAGGCTGCACCAGACAGCCAGCCGCTCACAGGCTTTCACAGGCTTGTCTAAAACTTTAAACATGCTTCAACATGATTTTTCTTCAGCAATGGTGTCTTGTGTGGTGAGCGTGCATACAGGCCATGGTGGCTAAGTGCATTCCATATTGTTTCTTTAAAACAACTGTAACTGCTAATTCCAGGTCATTCTGAAGCTATCCACAAGTAGTCATTTGTGCTTGGACAACACTTCTGATAATCCTTTTCACTACTCTGTCAGAAATCTTGCAAGGAGCAACTGGTTGTGGCCGATTTACTGTATGGTGAAATGATTTTCTTTCCACCTCCGGATTATTGTCCCAACAATACTTGCTGTAATATTCAGAAGTTTAGAAATCTGTAACCAGTGCCATTTGTCTTGAGCTAAAACATGAACTTGACATGTTGTGACTATTATTTTGTTTGTTTCTTTGTTTCCTTTTATTCAGTTTTATTAAGTGGAAGTGGTATGAACTGAAAAGTGCTTGAGTAAAAGAAATATTTATTTGTATTTAATTATATTTTATTTGTATAGCACAAAATTTGTATGTTCCAAAAGGCTTTTATTGTTACTGTAACCTTTCCGTCAGCTTTCTGTCAAATCTTTTGCCCTCTATTCAGCACTGTGTTTATTTATGTGAAAACTCTGATAACAACAATTAATTCATCACTGAGATTTGCATCACTGCATGCTGCAGAAGCAAATAACTTCTGGCACTCAAGGAGCTCTGACTCATCTAATGCAGAATCCATGCAAAATAGTGCTTTCCTAAACAAAATTCTTGTAGAAGGCCAAAACCCCCTGAAATTGGATTTAAGGCTTAAATGTTAGATGATTTTAATTTATATAGCCCCAAGGTTGAACGTTTGTTGAATACAAAAAATTACCACAATATATTTATTTTTCAAGAATTATTATCTTTAATAATAAACACAATTCTCATAATAAAATACAATTTCTTTTCACAAATCCTCACATTTTGACAGTTCAGATGGCAGTGTTATTGATATTTGGTCTGTTACTGATGCTGTGTTCTATTGCTGGAAATGAAAAGCTCTTAACCCTGAAAGTTTTAATCTCTTAAAGAATAAATCAGATGACCAAATGAATGCTTTGTGATTAATTACATCAATTATATTGACATTTGCTTTTGATCTAGTGTAACACATTTATATAATAGCTTTTGTGAATCAGACAAGGATAAAACTTATACTTGTATAATGCATTTCTGTATATACAGTATAAAACATAAATGGAAACCTTTTGCATCATGTGTTTTTAAACTTTGTTATAGACTGTCATCTGAGACAAACTCCATTGATTTCCATTTGTAAATCAAAGTGCATTTGCCTTTTAAATTAATTCCACACTCACTCAAGAAAACATCTGTGGACAGCTTAGAGTTTAAAACATCAAACAGGTGACTCTCTGACCTTCATCAAGCAAGGTAAAAGATCTTTCTCATCTTCAACTTTATTTGTCTTGTTACATTATATATTTGCTATCATACATACTTAATGTACTTTCACATAAACAGTAAAAGTCTGATTGAACTAATTGAACTATGAAACAATGAGAACAATATTGCTTCCTCAATTTGTTATTTTTCTTTCCTTTGTTGAGTTTGGTTGTACTGTAAATCTGAAGTTCTTCTTTTTCCATTTAAATAGATAATGGAGACTTCACAGAGGCCCCTGATTCTTACTTTAGGTAAAATTTGAGTTCAATTGAACCGTTCGTTACAATAAACTATAATATATATATATATATATATATATATATATATATATATATATATATATATATATTATACACATTGATAAATTATCTTTCTATTATATATTGAATGTTTTTAACTTTTTTAATTATAACAATGAAAATAAATACATTTTACATTTTTAATGTACATTTTTACATTTTAATTGGTATTACTTATAAATGGTGTCCAATTTTTGTTTTTTATACAAATAAATATCTGAAAAGTGTGGCGTGCATTTGTATTCAGCCCCACTGTGTCAATACTTTGTAGATCCACCTTTCGCTGCAATTACAGCTGCAAGACTTTTGGAGTATGTCTCTACCAGCTTTGCACATCTAGAGAGTTAAAGTTTTGCCCATTCTTCTTTGCAAAATAGCTCATTCAATAGAATGGGCAAAAATTTCACTCTCTAGATGTGCAAAGCTGGTAGAGACATACTCCAAAAGCCTTGCATCACATAAAATCCTAATATAATACATTTTTGTCAAAATGTGAAAAGGGTTCAGTGGGTATGAATACTTTTGCAAGGCACTGTATGTTATGTTATGTCTTCTCCTAAGCAGACACATAATCAAATGTATAATACTAAATTATGTATTTTTGCACAGGGGTATGCATTTTCTCATTGCAGTGGACACTGACCCATCAGCAAGGTAAAATTATTTTATGTACACATTTAGTGGGGTCCAAATATCTGAGACCACATTGAGAATCCTGAAATCTTGAATATTTTCATTTTTTTTCAATTCATAAATTGTGTTCAATATTTTGATTATTTAATATTCACAATTAATTGTTTTCTCATTATATTGTGATATTGTTCTTGTTAACTGCACTGTACAAATGATGAGATTTTCCTTATCCCTAGATTTATATGTAAAAATAAATAAATAAATAAATAAATAAATAAAAATCTTTGTAAGAAACATTCTGATGGATTTGATCTAAATGGATTGTCAGGTTTTTCATAGTCATTTGTACCACGTGCCAGCTTTAGTATACAATTTCACTGAAGCAAAATAGTAAATAAATAATACTAACAGACGCTGGAATTCATGTAGGTGATCGAAAGGGTCTCCATTTGTATAATATGTATATCATTTAATCTTTTAAATGAAAATGGTTCAATAAAAACAAAACAAATAGATTCTAGTGTGTTTGTGTGTGTTTGTGTGTGTGTGTGTGTGTGTGTTTTCTTATTCCCTCCAGTCAATGTTGCCCTAAGAGGCATAGCAACCCAATCTTCTACAAACGGCCCTTACGCTGCTCCCCGTGCTATTGATGGCAACAGAGCATCTGACATATATTCTGGCTCATGCACACACACATTTTCTCAGACTGACCCATGGTGGAGGGTGGATTTGTTGGTGGCGTATGAAATTTCAAAGGTAATAATCACTAACAGAGGCGACTGCTGTCCAGAACGGATAAATGGTGCTGAGATTCGCATTGGGAACTCCTTAATCAACAACGGCAACAATAACCCCAGGTGAAAAATTATATAGAAATATCAAATTCAAGAGAGTTTACTTAAAAAGCATTATTAATGCTTGCCTATAAGTGCGTGTAATTTATTAACAATTATTTGTATGCATTTATTAAAACATAGTAGAATGTGGAACATGAAGCACTTTGAGACATTTTTAAAGTTTTTACGAAATATATTACAAAGTATTTTAAATGTCATCAAATAGTGTTTTAAATAAAGTCACTCATATATTTAGCACTGCAGATTTGAAAGCAGTTGTAGGCAGTCTTTAATTATGGCCCATGTTGAGAATTTATCTCAAGACCCCATTCATTTCTTACTTTACCTGCAGTGCCCAGAATTTCAGTTGATTTCACTAAATGGCCCACTCCAAACACTACTTACTCTTGCTAAAACTGAGTATACCCAGATATTCATTCTACACATTTGCTATTGAGCCCTACTTTAACATTGGATGGACTAAAAAGAAAAGTTGACAGTGAAGAGTTTTTAATATGGACTGGACAGCTAAATATTTTTTACCGAAGTAGGATCAAAGTTCATGTGCCTTATTTGCCAAAAAAATAGTTTTTGCAGTTTTCAAAAATTACCACATCTGTTCCCACTTTTCTGCCGAGCATGCTAACTAAGATAGCAATCAGTCAAAGCTAGAAAGGTTACATATATAATTTATATTAATATATAGGTAATATTGAAAACTAGTATTTAGTATTAGTATATAACAAATATTTAAATATTTTTATTAGATCATTCTTCATCTGCTACTTTCCCAGCCCATCTGCCAAACTTTAAAACCCAGTTTGCCCACCCTTGTTTTAAAACTTTGTATACAGCTTTGTCTGTGAAGATTCTTATCCAAGTTGAGTCATGTCAACTTCTCTTTTCACCCTTCCCATTATTCCTCTAACAAGACTGACTTGGTCCTCTCGGATACAAATTTGTGGATTTTTGCCACCTTTCCTCAAAATGAAGAAACTGCTTGGATGAGAAGTGAAACGTTTCGACTTAAAATGAAAGAAATCCATTTGACATCACTCAGTATATGACTCAAAGTTCAACTTGGCAACATTTAAATCCAGAACTCTTACAGAATATATTCATAAAACTGTGTTCATAAGTTTGTAATTTTGTTAGGCAATGACATTTTAACTTATAGAAATTGTATTTATTATTTTTTTGTCTACAATTGCTTTGATATAAGGTATAACAAGAACTTATTTGTTTCACAGACCTTACACAAAATTAAACCTGAAAAATTGTCATTCTTTAATAAAATAAAATAAAAATTCTTCTGCACACTTTGGTATGAAAATAATTTACTTCCAGGTTGTGACAGCTTGATAAAGTAATATTATATATTATAAATATTATATATTATAAAGTAACTTTGTTTTAACTTATTTTTTTAATATTAACATAAAACCTCCTATTACTTTCTCTCTACCCCTGTAGATGTGCTGTTATCTCTAGCATGCCTGCTGGTGCCTCTGTAAACTACACATGCCATATGTATGGTCGTTACGTGAACATCATCATTCCCGGTCCTAGCTACATTGTCAGCATCTGTGAAGTGGAAGTCTATGGTGTTTAATATTACATTTTTATATTCAATTCCCAATTTTATAAAAGTTTAAAGTCCTTATCCATTTCACAACAGTTTGCCAAATGTTAGCATTGATGATTTTTTTTTTATAGTCCCTGTTACCCTGAGGGTATTTCTGAAATTAAAGTTCAACAGCAGTGAGGATCTCAGCAACCCTACCATATGGGATGAAGTTAATCAAAAGGTTTGTGTTTATGAGAATGTACATTTAGTTGTCAGTTTATTACAAATATTTTGTAGCTACACATATTTCCCATTAATAAATGTAGTCATTCAGCTTATAGTCCCTCTACAATACAGCTTGTTGCCTTGCTGTAATAAAGGAAACGTGATAATTCTTAACCCTGCAGTGACCAAACCCATTATTACTGTTGCTCATAAAATACATTCAACATTGCACCACAATTATAATATCACTGATGTGCTGAGAATGTTTCACTACCCAAATAATATATTTTATTAAGGGTACTCTAGTGGTGGTTTCTTTCTACAGAATAAATGGAGTCAGGTAAGCATCAGATGAGCTGGTCAGTAATTAAATAGGAAGAAATTGAAATATTGCATAACATATAACAGTACATTTTTTCCATAGATCAAATCTGTCCAGCCCTCAATATCTCATGTTCGATTGACAATGGGACCAGAAATGGAAACTGAAAATTAGAAAAGGGTAAGAAAGCTTAGAAGAGTATTAGTACTACTACTACTACTACTACTACTACAACTACTATCAACTACTACTACTATTACTACTACTATTGCTACTAGTACTAAACTTTAGCCCTCCCCCTTTTTATGATTCAACTTTGCACCTGATCTCAGACTCTTGCCCTGTACGTGCCTTTAAATTTAATTAAGCACTGCCTTATTACAAATGATGAGTGGCACCATAGTGTACAATGTTAAGACTGTTTTGAAAAATGCCTTATATTAGGCTTAGAATAGTTTTGAGCATTTAACGTTAAAGTTGGTTTAGTAACATTGTTTAGCACAACCAGGCAAGCTGTTATATTAAAATAATCAGTGATTGGGGACTAATCTTAAGTGGTTACTGTTATCACCCAGTTATTTTGATTATTTTCCAATTATAGCATGTCTTGAACTTATTTCCTCTTAAAGCACAATTTAAGATTAATAACAATTTGCAATTTTGTACTTAATTACACTTTAAGCTGTTTACATTTAATGATGTAGAACATTCACAAGACAAGGTAAATCTTTTATTATTATTAGACTTAGTTCATGGGACATGTTAGCCACATAATTCCCTGTGAATTATTTACTATTATAAAAAGGATAGTTATAAGTTAGAATAAATTTTTTTATTCATTCTAGATGAACCTAGAATATGAATCACAGCCCTCTGACCTTCTGAATTATCAAATTTAAGAATGAAACAGCACTATTGTATAGCTATCTTAATAGTTATTTGAATTTTGTAGAATGTCTGTTTTGTAGTTTGGCTGTTACCCATTTATTTACTCATTGGTGTGTTTATTTTAAGTTTGTCAATCAGAATTACAGGTAGACTGCACATCTTACTGTAAATACATTAAAGAGAAGAAGAAAAAGAAGAAGAAGAAGAAGAAGAAAAAGAAGAAGAAGAAGAAGAAGCTGTCAAGGAACAACAACAACAACAACAACAATATACTTAATAAAGTGAGGTTTGTGTGTAGCATATGGAACAGCTAGCTAGGTGATAAATTATTGGTTAGAAGTACTTTTTGAAAAATCATTTATTATGATATATAATCTAAATGAGCAAAGTTAAATAATTCTTGTGGCTATTTGTTTATAGAAATTTGTATTTTTATGACTAGATTTAAGATCTTAAAGTATATATATAAAATGGGCCATTGTCAAGGTGAGTTTTGAATTTAAAATAATAGTTTGTAGTATTATGGTATGATTATGCTTCTCTCACTATCTCTCACATAATTTTCTAATATTGCTATGACACATGGAATATTTAGAATTAAATCACCCCTCCATCAATCAAATATGTCAAGATACAACCAAATATTTAAACTCTTAATAAATGTTTTGTTTTTGTTTTGTCACATTTTGTCACAGGAAATGCTCTATGTATGAGATCATGTAAAAATAAGGCTTGGATAAATGTATTCACCATTAACTCTCTTCCTTTCTGTAAAAACTTAAATGTACAAAACCTGTCTGAGTTAATTAGTCTGAATAAAGAACAAAAAGAACTTTACATCTTTTTATACCTTAAGGTGTCCTTGCTCAGAGCATTCATTCCCTTAACATTTTACATTTTTAGTATGCAAGATATTCAATAATCTTTAACCCAGCAAAGAAATTCTCATTATTCTTTGACTTAGACTTTGGACAATGGCAGGACTCTGAAGCAGTGTCTGATTAATCATGGATTTGTTAGGATATCCAGTAGTCTGTGAGAATTTCTTCTTATCAATTATTTAATTCAAATCAAAGACTACATCTTCTCTTAGAATGACCAAAATCCTTTTTTTGATTATTTGATCCCCTGCTGATTTTCTTACAAAGAAATGAACCATCCATAATTTTCACAGTAGGTTTAATTTAACAGAGACAAAATACAAAATCAAAAAATCCAGAAGAAAAACATTAAATAAAAGTTTATAAATAAATTTTTATTTGATTGAGTGAAATCTGTATTAGATTCTTAAGCAAAACATGAATTAATACTTGGTCAAGAAACCCTAAACTCGGGAGGAATTTTGGTCCACTTCTCTTTACAGATACTCGCCAATTCCTGAATGTTTTAAGGCTTATGGCTTTAACTCAAAGTTTCAGCTCCTTGCACAGACTTTTTATGAAATGTATGTCCAGAGACTGGGTAAGCTTCTTCTTGACTCAGTCTCCTCCACACTCTTGAATTCAGACACAGACACTCTCCTCTCTTCCCTTAATAATGGTTCTTCTCTGTCCTCTCTCTTCCTACTGTAAACCCAGGAAGACTTCTTGATCTTCTCCTGTGTTGTGTAGCAATCAAAGAGAACTAAGATCAGCAGAGATGTTTAAAGCAGCATATTGCACAGATACAGCCCTTTTAGTTGTCTCTGGGCAACTTCATTGTGCTAGATCAGCCATGCTGTCATTTGTCCTCATCCTGCGGTCAACCACAAGATGGTTTAATTAGTCACTTTAATTGGTTGAGCGTAATATAATAATTAGTATTTAACATGAGTCTGAGTGTGATTGGTTGATTCTGAACACTTCCACATTCTTAATTACAAAAGAGTATGCACACTTATGCATTCAGGTTATTGTACATTTTCATGTTTCATTTTTCCCCTAAAATAATTCTCATCATATTTCTAAAATTGTTCTAAAAAAGTAATACAATTGTGTTTGTATATAGTCAGGCTGGCAGATGTTCCTCAGCAATTCTGCTTGGCTACAGACGTCGCTTGGCCCGTCTGGCTATGCCACCATGTTCCTCACTCCCCCCATTTCCCTTGCCGTGTTCCCTGCTTCCCCATTTTCCTCATCTTCTTCCTCCCTGATTCTAGCCGGGATCATTACCATTTGGAATGACAGGCTTGGTTTTGGGTTGGTGTGTCGGGAGCCACGCCTTAAAGGGATCTTTTGTCATGGACATTTTCGACTATTCCCTGCCTGAACATCAGGGGGATGCTCTGGCAGGCTTGGTTTGTCTTGTGCCATGTGTCTTTATTTTTGTTTTTGGCTCAAGTGTGCCCCACCTGACCAATAATCGGTTCCCGCCTCTGCCTGTCTTTTGTGTGTCACTAACTCTAACCCCTATTTATACCGGTTGTCTTGTGTGTTGTTTGCTAAATCCTTGTGTTTTTGTTTGTTGTTCAGTCTCCTAGTTTCTGTTTCGTGTTCTGTTGTTTCAGTTAAGTTGTGTTTGTAGTGTTCTCTTTCAAGGGAACTCAACACTGTTTCAGTGCTGACGCTAGGTGAGGAAATGCGTCAATTGTCTGTCCTGTCTGTCTAGTGCAGAGAAATATATAAAAATATATATATTTTAGGGAAAAGCTAGGCAGGAAGAAAAAAACTATGTCACGATCCAAACATGCGTGCATCCGTGCCCCTGTTATATCACGAGGGACAACTCGCACTCTCTTTGCGTTGTTTGTTTGGGAGAGGAGCATGCCTGGTCAGCTCTCGAGGGAGCCGGCTGCGTGCATTGTGAGGGATTACTCTACGTACTCTCCAATCCTGCTTGGCTGTATTTTGAGCTTCAGCTGCGCCTCATGGTTTGGGTCCCGAAGTGGTGCGGCGGCTTCAATCATAGGGTTCACAGGTTGAGATAGTGGAAGCGGAGCAAGAGATGGGTATTTCCCTTTTTTGCCCTCTTTTACAGCCGATATTTCATTGTTCCCATGAAGGATGGAAGCTGGTTCCTATTTTGTACTTGAACTGTACTCTACAGCCGTCATCCAGGTACCTCACGTATGCAAACATTCTGATTCCCAGTGATCAGCAGAATTGTCGTGTAGCAAAATCCTAATTACGGTGGCAAAAACATGAAGATTTTGAACATGAAGATTTTGCACTTATACATATGTAACCTGGTGTAGTTTTGTTATTTCTCTTAATAAACCACCTTTTACTGTACATTATTTCTGCATTTGTGTATGATTATGCTCTGTGAAAGACACCTGCTTCCTGACAGATTTATTCACAAAAATTATTCACCTGGACACTGGTGACATGGTCACATTTAGCGTAATGCTCTTTTAAACTTTATAGTCTGTTGTCTAAGCCAAACTTATTTGCATTTGTGAAATACAAAGTGGATTTGACTTTTAAATAAACCACATGTCATTTAGCAAAAGACCAAGTGGATAGCTCAGAGCTTAATGGGGTCAAAGGCATGACACTCTAAACTATAGCAAACAAAGTATAAAAATATCTCTAAACTATGACTTTATTTTGCTTAATGCATTATATATTTGCTTTCTGATATAGGTCATATAATTGGATGTGCATATTAAAAGTATAGAGCTTATTTGGTGAATGCTATATTGCATCCTCAGTTGACTATTTTCCTTCCCTTCCTTAAGTGTGGGTGTAAATCTAAATTTCTTACCTAATTGAGCAGAAAATGGCAAATTCACAGAGGCCTGTGCTTCTTTACTTAGGTAAAATCTAAATTCATGTATAAACTTTTGTTTTAAGCTAACATTAAAAAAAAAACATTAAGTGTTAGTAGCAACATGCTAACATCTCTTGTCAATTAAACTGTCAACAATTTAAAATTACACCTTTTTTTCAATTACCTATCAGGATTCTTTGAAGTGACCCATCAGCAAGGTAAGAGAATTGAAAATAAGTTTTAAAATTTTACATAGAGTACTTCCTCCAGAAAAAGAACCAGGAGAAATGTGAGGTAGATGTTCTTATATGGACTTGCTGGCATGTAATCACTTCGTCACATGTCCTTTCTGAGCCATTAAATCGGCATGTGTGCACACAGAGATTCAGAAACAACTTCCTTAAATAAGCATTCATAGTGTCAGCCCAGATGCAGTGACGAGTTTCCTTGAAAGGGACCTTATTTTACTGTTTTTCTTACATTTTAGAGCCCTCTGAACAGCAGATCTCTCCACCCTGCTAAAAAAAAAACAGCATTGCTGGTCCAGCATAAGGTATGTTTTGCATGCTGGGACCAGCTTGGGATTGTGGTATGCTGGTCCAGCATTAGGTGCTGATTGCTGGTGTGGTGGCCGACCAGCCTGGGATGCTGGTGTGCTGGCCGACCAGCTTGGGATGATGGTATGCTGGTCCAGCATTAGGTGCTGGTTGCTGGTGTGCTGGCCGACCAGCCTGGGATGCTGGTGTGCTGGCCGACCAGCCTGGGATGTTGGTGTGCTGGCCGGCCAGCCTGGGATGCTGGTGTGCTGGTCAACATATGTTGTCTTTTGGATGCTAGTATAATCCCAGCAAGACCACAACAAAACCCATTTGTTACATGTCACATTTCTTATATTGCATATTCATAGATAAATAAAGACCAAGACAATTTTCTAGAGAATTGCAATTCACTTTTTAATAAAGAAAAACATTCTGGATATTCCTATCATTTACATGGCCGTATCATTTACATGGCTGTGTGTGTGTGTGTGTGTGTGTGTGTGTGTATGTGTAAGTTTGCTTAAAATATTTATTGTCTTCTTTATTCTATGAAAAATTGTAGAAACAAAATAAGAAACAAAACTATATATCACTCATTTGTTTATATTGTGCAGTGAACGAGTTACGATAAAACAGCTACTGCTTAAGTTACAGTACATACCTTTAAGCATTAGTATTTGTGCCTTGAAGAAGTCTTGCTTCCATCATACTGTACGTAGCTACCCAATAAACCTGAGTTTGGTCAAACATGTCATAGTTAAAGTCCTTAATTTCGCTAGTTAGCCGTGCAGCCGTCATCCAGGTACAGTACCTCACCTATGCAAACATTCTGATTCCCAGTGATCAGCAGATTTGTCGTGTAGAAGCGGAAGCTTTTTATTTACTCCAAAACAAAATCCTAATTACTGTGGCAAAAACATGATGATTTGGAACACATCTTTCAAAAACTATCATTCTGTATGATTTATATGCTGCTTCCCTCATGGAGCCCGGGAAGTCAACATTTGTTGGTATTACTATATTTAATTTGCGGAGACACTTTAATCCCTAACGAACGATTTTTAAATGTTTTTATTCTTTGTTAATCAAAGCTTTTTGAGCTTTGTTATTTCAGTTCTTTATTCAAAAGCGGGAGCAAGAGAAATAACACACTTATAATTAAATATATTCCAATATATTGTGTTTTAATCTTATATTAATGTCTTACAGTACATAGAACATACACAAGCAAAAATAAAGGTTGTTCCCATAAAGCTCATTCCAGAAAGATCATACTGGTTAACCGGCTACACCAGCCCCGTTTTGCTTGATAACACCGTGACTATGCTCGCCACCCATCTATATCAGCACTATACCAGCACTAAACCAGCATGAACCAGTAAAAACCAGCCTGGACCAGCATGGAATTCATGCTGGTTTATGCTGGATTTTTCAGCAGGGCACTGCACTATTTTATGTGTAAAATACAGGAACTGCCCTGGCAAAATGCCTACAAAGTAGAGACAAAAAAAGACAAATCCTAATAGAATATCGTATAATGGTTTCATGCTTAGTTTTTTTTTAATTTCACAAACATTCTGATAGACACTGACATGGGCTGTGTTTAAAAGAGTTTTTTTACTGAACCACGTGGTCAGAGAAAATGAACCATAGAGGAAAAAATTTGCTTTCCCCTTTGTTTTGCAAAGTGACTTATCAAATGAGGGATGGGGAATGTATAGTCACAAGTGGTGAAGGGAAAGTAGTGCCCTGCCTTATACATTAGCTGGCATGATAGAGAAGGTTTGTCTGGCTCAGGCCATGATGTAGGTAGTGTTCACCCTGGTGAAGCCAGCATTTGAAAGACAGGTGAAAAGAGAAAAAAGCCCATTTTATCTTTGGGAGTCTAGAAAGAGCTGATGATCAGGTGGTATAAAAGCCCTTCCAGCTGAAACAAGGGTGATGTGTTGATATTGATTTGTTGTTGTAATATTTTGGACTTTGATTGTATTATATTTCTGATGAAGAGAGGACTAGATTCGTTCTTGCTATCCCACATGTTGAGGTCACACATCACATCATTAGCTCTCTCTGCAAAGACCTGAGGACCTTGTACCACATATGCAGCCAACTCATCACTTTTGCTCTTAAGCTTGAACTTGTGGACTGCTTAGTTTAGTTAGACCTGCTTAGTAAAGTTCTTGTGCAACTGAAATAGGGACAAAATAAAGTAAATAAGCAATATAGACACTGGTCAAACACACCCACAACCACACACACAACCACACAGACACAATGGGTTCTACAGTGATATTTTGCTTGAAATTTGAATTACACTAAAAATATGGAGTCCTTTTGTTTCAGAACAGACTAATTTCATGATGGCATGGATTCTAGAAGGTATTGAAAACATTCATTTGATATTCTTGTCAATGTTGGCATGATTGCATCCTATCCCAAAATATTTTCACATTATTATACCACCTACAGCAATTCATGGTGCTTAGATTCATGAATTTTAAATCATCGACATGTCACAACATAAACCGTGATTCATCAGATCAGATACAGTAACACTCCATGCCTGCTGTAGCCTCAGATTCCTCTTTTTAGCTGAGAAAAAGGAGTGGAACCTTTTTTGGTTGTAGATTGTTCACATTCACTTTGACATGTTGTATGACCAAGATGCTTTTTTGATTATCATTAAGTACTGTTACTGTGACCTTTATGTCAGCTTGAACCAGTCTGGTCATTCTTTTTTGTCCTCTCATCAACAAGGTGTTTGTTTTTTCCACCATTCTATGTAAACTATGGTATGGTAAATGTTACATGTAATGTGTACTTATTGCTGGATATCAAAAAGCAAAGTAATGTGTACTTATTGCTGGATATCAAAAAGCTCGGAATTATGAAAGTCATGTGAATCTCTCATATATATATAAATGGAACCTAAATGGAAGCTTTTTTGCATCATGTGTTATGTGTTGCTTGCAATAAACTAAGATCAATTTAATATATTAGATCAATTTAATTTAAATATAATTATATGATTAAATGATATAATATTTTAAATTTATTTAACTAAAAATGACAATGTTGTACTTTGTATATATTTTGAAAATACCTGTCTCCTCCTAAGCTATACATGTGATCATTACACATGATCACATGTATAATGTTAGAAAATATATTTTGCACAGGGATACTGACCCATTAGCAAGGTAAGAATGTGTGTATAATATATAATTTTTTTTGTTTGTTTGTTTTGTTTAATTCCCAAGGCAATGAAGAATAGCAACACAATTTTCCACATACTAAGAAAGATATGCTTCCTTTACTATCGATGGCAACAGGGCAACTAACATGAATTCACATTCATGTTCTACTACAAATGCTGAGTATTACCCATGGTGGAGGGTGGACTTGTTGGCAATGTTACATTAAAAGTTATATTAGCAATGTAATCATCAGTAACAAAGGTGACTGCAGTACAGATCTGCTAAACGGTGGTGAGATCCATATTGGTAATTTATTAATCAACAATGCCAACTGTTATGTCCCCATATTATTGTTTGATTTTTTGGAATGGTGTTTTGTTGTGTGGGGGGGCACAGTGGCTTAGTGGGTAGCACGTTCGCCTCACACCTCCCGGGTCGGGGTTCGATTCCCGCCTCCACCTTGTGTGTGCGGAGTTTGCATGTTCTCCCCGTGCCTCAGGGGTTTCCTCCGGGTACCCCGGTTTCCTCCCCCAGTCCAAAGACATGCATAGTAGGTTGATTGGCATCTTTGGGAAAAATTGTCCGTAGTGTGTGAATCCTTGAGTGAATGAGTGTGTGTGTGTGCCCTGCGATGGGTTGGCACTCCGTCCAGGGTGTATTCTGCCTTGATTCCCGATGACGCCTGAGATAGGCTCAGGCTCCCCGTGACCCGAGGTAGTTCGGATAAAGCGGTAGAAAATGAGTGAGTGAGTGTTTTGTTGTTGTTTTTCTTCCCTTCTCTTTTTGTCTTACCTTTTGCTTTAACAGGTCAATTTGTCTGCCAATCACATGACAACGCATACGTAGCTCCACCAATGAGGGCGCCCTACTGGTGATTAAAAGGCACACCTGTGCAGGAGACGGGAGTTCTCTGGCACGCGGCATTCTTTTGGTTGTCTGGTGGTTGACGCGTGTGGTTTTTGTTTTGTCCTGTACCATCCTTGCATTAATTTGTTGGTTAAGTCTGTGTTCTTTGGTGTATCAGTGTTTCATGCCTCATTCTGGTCGTGTCTCTCTGGTGTTTCCTATCGACTGTTATCTGGTAGATCAAATATCAAATAACAGTATTAAAAAGAGATAGAACAGGTAAGACATCATGTGATGTACATGTGGAACACTGAGCCACTGCTACTTGTTTAGAACACTAGGTTAGTGACACGTGACACCCCTTGTATTTTTGTTTCTAGTAAGTGTAGTGTATTTAGGGCGTCTTGCACGCTGAAGACTTCTTTTCATTTAATGTATGGTTTATCGTTACTGTTGAGTTAGTTTTGTTTCCTGTTGTTTTAGTAAGATTTTTTGTTTCTTTCTTTGATTTGGCACGGTCTTGTTCTTTTCTCTTGTCCCTGTTCTTTTGTGGATTATTTTGGGTTTGGCTATCGACTGTACATAGTTTGTAAATCCATGTACATAATGTTTTGATTAGTTGGTTAATGTTAGACACTAATGTGGACTTGGTGGTTTCTAATTATTTTTTTGAGTACACGTTCAATGTTTTAATGTTGCACGCTTGACCCCTAGACAGTAAAAAAAAAAGGGTTTGTAACACCAACAATAACCCTAGGTAAAAAAAAACAAAAAACATGTATTTAAATAAAATAAAACCAAGGTAATGGTTTAATAAATCTTGCTTATAAAACTTGATGAGGATAAGTGATTTTAATTTGTTAAAAATTCTTTGTGTGCATTTACATTTACTTTTTTTTTTCTTTTTTAAAGCATTCCACTAAAGGTGTTGTTAATGTAATGTGTATTTGTGATTGATACATACATTCCTAAACAGGTTCTCTCACTCTGTGAAGTGAAAGGGATGCATTTTTGTCTTTTTATATACAGACAAAAAGAGAGGGTGGTGATATAATGTCTATAGCTTCTTCAATAATGGCTAACAGGATTAACATGTCAAATAGATGTTTCAAGTGAAACCTGACTATAAACCGAGGAATAATTATTCTGTTCCCTCTGGTATTAAGAGAATCAACGTTAGGGTGGTTTCAGATTTATAAAGATTATTTACTTTGGAATTATCTTACATTTTTACAGTATGTTATTACATTACCCCTCTGTTTTATTTTTTTCTCTGTAGATGTGTTGTTATCCCTAGCATCCCTGCTGCTGCCTCTGCCAATTACACCTACCTGTATGTGGGCCGTTACATGAATGTCATCCTTCCTTATGTTACCCAGTACCTCACACATTGTGAAGTGGAAGTTTATGGAGTTGCAGGTTCCACTTTATATTCACAATTTCATTTGAGTTGCTAAATATCAACAATATTGACTTGTTTTGTAGTCCTTGTAATTAAGGCACCATTTCTGAGAATAAAGTTTAACAGAACTGAAGGTCTCAGCAACCCTAACATAAGGGACAAAGTGCTTCAAAAAGTGGGTGTCTGAAAATGTACACACATCTTGTAGCTACACTCATTGGCCTTTACTCTGATTGTAGTTCCTATGCTGCACTGTAGAAAGTGTATTATATTTTGTAAGTGAAGTATTAAACAAGCACAAGAGCATATAGAAGAATTTTTTCTCCATAGATAAAATCTTCCAAGGTCCAGTCATCATTATTTTTTCTCCATAGATCAAATCTGACAATTTCCAGACATCAACATTTCAGGTCCGTTGGCAAAGGACCCAGAACTGGAAGCTAAGACTATATATATATATATATATATATATATATATATATATATATATATATATATATATATATATATATATATATAAAACTCAAACTACAGAAGACAAAAATTAATATATCTCTGAATAGTATTCTGCATGCACTCACATACACACTCGTTCTTCTTTCATAGGTAACAACATATGGAACTACAGCAACATTTACTGAACCATATATGTTTATAAAAAAGACAACAGTATTTATGGATGATATTTATTATTATTATTATTATTATTATTATTATTATTAATAATAATAATAATAATAATAATAATAATAATAATAATAATAATAATAATAATAATAATAATAACTGAAGCACTCATTGGGGAATCCATGCACCACACACATTTTCTGAAATTTGGCATATTGTTAGAGGATAGAATTATAGACTCAGGGCGGCTAATGTCACTAATTTGCATGTATATAACACAAAGTGCCTTTGCCTTTTAAATAAACTACATTATTTATTGAAATATCAACTACACTATTCAGAGTTGAAATGAGTCAAAATATTACTTTCTGTCCAGTGTCCAGAAAATGAAATCTCTGTAAGCTGTGCTTTTAATTTAGATTTTTATATTCTATATTTTCTATATGATATTTCATATAATTGCATGCGCACAGTAAAAATCTGATTCATAACTGGCGATTGATTTCTTAAATGGCTATGTATTTCCTTAAGTTTAGGTGTAAATCAAATGTTTCTATCTGGCAAACTCTGATTTTAAGTATAGTTAAAAATAAAATCTTCGCATATAGTGCAATAAATCAAGAGTTATTTAACTTCTCTTTTCAACAGACCTGTCCAGTCTAATAAATAATTAGACCATTGAAGTATCTGAAACAAAGAAAGCAAATGTTTAATATTTAATATTCAAACTTTATTGGTCCCTACTTTGTAAAACAAATTTGTGATATTTTCCTCTGGATAAGGGTGTCTGCAAAAAATTTGTATATGCATATTTTAAATAAACATCTTAAAGAAAACTTCACAAAATTAACAAATAAAAGATTTACTTTTATAAAAAGCAATACAAATCTGTTAAATAGATACTGATTATGTGGAGAATTTGCAGTACAAGGTCCTATATATTTGTTATTAAAGAAAGGATAGCTTATTAAAATTATGTGACGTTTAATAATAATGATATGGCATTCAAGACATTGCCATCTTGACTTGCACAAAGCAGAAATCTTGGTCTAAATTATAACATTGAGAAGTTTGATTATCAAAAAATGTGGTAATTTAAATTAAATTACATTAATGCCTTTTGTAATGACTTGCATAGCTGCTGTGTAGCACTTGCACACTAATACTGTGTATAATCGTGTGAATGGTAAAATGCAATATGTTGCAATTCTTTTACTACTACTACAACTAATAATAATAATTATAATAATTATATTTTTATTGGTATGCCACTCTTTTTACAGGAATTTAAAAATCATTGAGTCTTAAAATCATTGAGTCTATATTGAGTCAAAAAAACAACAGTTGAACAGTGTGTTGTTTATAGACTTTAGAGGGGGAATTGTTTAATTGTTGATGTGATCAGCAGTTCAAGGGATAGACATTATAAATTATAATGATGGGACCCAACTGTCAGGTAGCCAGTGTTAGGCTATTTCAACTTTAACTTTAGGTGTAAGAGGGTAAAACAATGTTTGGTTCACATATTAGATGAGGTGTGCACACATACATTTGGAGCATAAAAAAAATATATGGGTATAGGGTAAGTGTGGCGTGAGCGTGGGCATGGCAGCCTGGGCTTTGCACTGGGCTTGTTCCATGCTACATGCCATGCTTTTTTAATGCATTATACACCAGTTGACAAACATATCATGAGTATAACAATGATTTTATATAATGATTGTTTGAGATCCATGTTGATGCATGTTGTTAACTCCCGATGGACCTAAGGACATTATGCCTCATATGCAGCCAACTTTTGCTCTTAAACTTTTTTTTTTTTTGCTTTCTATTATATAGTATTAGAAAAGTGCTTGTGCTAAAGAAATAGGGACAATATAAATAAAAAGAAGCACAAAAGACTTGTCTCCACACACACCCACAACTACACGCACACAAAGTGTTCCATAGTCATATTTTGCATAAAATTTGCATTTCTTTAAGTATTTGTAAGTACTTGAAGTGAGATTTTACGTCTATAAAACCTTATGTAGTCATTTATAACTACATTATTAAGAACACCATGGCTTGATTTTAAATACTTGAAAGAAAATATCTTCCACATTATTATACCAGCTGCAGCAGGTTACAATTCATGGTGCTAAGATGACGCTGTTGTTTCTGCGAGTCAATGCTTACTGTAGCCTCAGATTCCTGTTCTTGGCTGACACAGGGGTTCTCGTTGACATGTTTTATTATCCAAGATGCTTTTCTGTTCTCCACAACAATGGATTATTGTTACTGTAACCTTTCTCGCCAGCTTAATTCGATCTGGCCATTTTCTTCTTTTTTCTCTTTAACATGGTGTATGTGTTTGTGTAAAAATCTGTGTAAAGTCTAACCGAAACATTTATCTGTAGACTCAAGAATCAATTGTTATCCCAGACAAAGGTGATACTTGTATAATGTATTTTTGTATATCTAAAACATAAATGAAGACTTTTTCATCATCAAACTTTGTTTTTCACTGTCATCTGGAGCAAACATATTTGCATTTATTAAACAGGGTGCATTTGCCTTTTAAATGAACTACATAATCGTCTCTTAAAACATCAGTGGACAACTTCTAGTTTAAAAACGACTAAGAAATGACCTTCTGATACATGTCAAGCAAGGTAAGAAATCCTTCAAAATGTAATTTGGCCTTTATTTGGCTTAATACTTAATATAATTGCCACATAATTTGCTTATAATCTTGCATATAATTTTGCATTAAAAGCACATCAATAGTGTGATTCTTAAATAGTGAATGCTATATTGATTTCGCAACTAGTTTTCTCATTACTTTTTCTTGAATTTCATTGAGGATGTAAATCTGAAGATATCTTTCTATTTGAACAGAGGATGGAGAATTCACAGAAGCCAATGCTTTTTATTTTAGGTAAACACTGGTTTCAAGCATCAAGCAAAATGATTTCAAGTATAGCAGAAAGATAGATATAGCTAGTGTTTCTTGTAATAATCTCAAATGGATTTAATATCTCCTAGAAATATTTTTTTAAGAATTTAAAATAATATCTCTTTATATTTTCATATTTTGAAAATATCTGTTACATGTTATTTCTATTATTTCTCCCAATAAGCTGTCACACAATCACAGGAATAACAACAGAAAATATAATTTTTCCACAGGGATATACATTTTCTCAATGCAGTGGTTACTGTCCCATCAACAAGGTAAGAATATATTTAGATTATAAATTTATATATTATGTGTATAAAGTATTTGTGTGTGTACTTGAATGTGCTTTTATATATGTTTTGTCTAAATAAGTTTTCTTCTTCTCACAGTTGATATGGCCTTAAATGGAATAGCAACACAATCATCTTCATTCAGCAGCAGTTACTATGCTTCTTTAGCTATTGATGGCAACAGAGCATCTAACATGGATTCCTACTCATGTACTACTACAAATGCTCAGATTGGCCCATGGTGGAGGGTGGATTTGTTGGTGGTGTATGACATTAGTAATGTAATTATCACTAACAGAGCTGACTGTTGTGCAGAACGTATAAATGGTGCTGAGATCCACATTGGCAACTCCTTAATCAACAACGGCAACAATAACCCCAGGTGAAAATGTAAAAATAAATTTTAAATTCATATAATCTTGAATATAAACTGTATAATGAAAAAGTATAATGTGTCATTAAAAAATACATTTTTATAAAAAATTATTAAATATGAATCAATATTTGACAGTGACATATACATTACACCTTTGTTGTTGTTTTATTTTCTCTCTCTGTAGATGTGTTGTTATCCCTAGCATCCCTGCTGGTGCCTCTGCAAATTACACCTGCAATATGCAGGGTCGTTACGTAAATATCATTATTCCCAGTATTACCCAGTTCCTCACACTGTGTGAAGTTGAAGTCTATGGAGTTTCAGGTTCCACTTTAAATTTTATTATTATTATTATTATTATTATTATTATTATTATTATTATTATTATTATTATTATTATTATTGCTAAATATCAACATTGTTGACTTTTTTTGCAGTCCCTGTTTTTAAAAGGGCATTTCTGAGAATAAAATTTAACAGCATTGAGGATCTCAGCAACCCTACCATGAGGGACAAAATTATTCAAAAGGTGTGTGTTTGTAAGAATGTACACTCAATTGTCAGTTTATTAGGTAAACATACCTTGTAGCTACGCTCATTGGGCATGACTCATAGCACTATAGCACATAGTAATGAGTCATTTTTCTATATAGATCAAATCTGCCAACATCCAGTCATCAGTATTTCAAATCCGTTGGACAAAGGAACCAGAACTGAAACCTAACACTTGAAAAAGGGTAAGAATGCTTAAAAGAGTACTACTATTACACCAACAACAACTACTACTTTTACTACTACTAATAACAACAACAATAATTATAAAAATAATAACACCACCAACAACAATAACAACCACACTAACAACAACAACAACAACTACTACTACTACTACTACTACTACTACTACTACTACTACTAATAATAATAATAATAATAATAATAATAAAAGATACAAACCCTGATCAGGGTGCAAGGACTCCATGCATATAACACTCCAGTGTCCAGATACATGGATCATACTTTAACATACTTATCACATTTTGAGATGGTATCTTTGTGCTAATTGTGTTTCCTGAAATCTGCTGTATAAACTTTGTTCCAGACAGATAGTTATTTGAACTTTCACTCTGATCCCTGTGTATAAAAAAGCCACCTCTGGGTGGCCAGTTCAAGTGAGACTGCATCAGGTAGCTTAATGGGAACATTTTCATCTTTTGATATCTGATTAGCCGATGACATCCTTTTTTTTTTTTAAATTATGTTATCAGGAGAATTTACTTAATATATATGTAATATACCAAATTTCAGCTATCTGACTTTGCCCCACCCCATTTGTATCACTATACACAGAATCTTATCCTGTACATATCTTTTAAGTTAAGTGTGAATCCATGCAAGCACAATACAGCATTTCAAGTTAATTAATAACAGCCTCATAAGAACTGATTGACATGTGGCAGCAGTATTGTGTACAATGCTTAGTAGTTTATTTGTAGATATTTTTCCAAAATTCTGAAACTATTTTGAAAAAGTCAGATTTGTCTATTTTTTTTAAATTTTCAGACCAATCTTGCTTCCCTGAGTATGGGGAGAGAGTACCTATTGACCACCTAAAATAGTAGGTAATTAAGTAAATAAACCAATATTGATCCTAAATAATGTTCCAAAACAATGTTACAACACTGTTGCAATAATATTTTATTAACTATTGTGATATAAAACTAAAGAAGACAAATTCTAAAATATCACTAAAGTATCTAATACTCAGTAATTTTATCATACCTTTTTAACAGAAGTTAAAATAATCAGATTTTTAGTGTATTGGGGTTTTAATAACAATTAAGAAGAAGCAAACAATTCCAGCATGTTACTCTGTAGGCACTCACTCTTGTTCTTTCTCGTTTGTAGGTACCAACATACGGAATCACAACACCATCTCCTGGACAATAACTGTTTATAATCACTAACTGATACAAAAACATAACAGGATATATGGATGATTTTCGGAAAATACACTGATGCTCACTGATAGATCATGCTTTTAGAGTTAAAGAAAACAACAACAACAACAACAACAACAACAACAATAATAATAATAATAATAATAATAATAATAATAATAATAATAATAATAATAATAATAATAATAATAATGTGCAAGGGACCTATTGTAATTATTAACATTTTTCATTCTTCTTCTTCTTCTTCTTCTTCTTCTTCTTCTTCTTATTATTATTATTATTATTATTATTATTATTATTATTATTATTATTATTATATTATAGAATATGGCAGCTCCTGGACACTAGGTGGCTAGGGTCACTTATTTACATTTAAATAAATATTTTATATTTACTTTCAGACAAATGTAGAACAAGATAAGTAAACTGTCAAAGATGCGCCGTTAAGTTAATATATTCTATATTTGTACATGTATACTTGTATATTTGTATGATATGCTTTATCTCAATAATTGGATGTGCACAGTAAAAGTGATTCATAACTGGTGATGTTAGGTGTAAATTTTCTGTTTGACATCTTGAGTAGAAAATAGATCTTTTACAGAGGCCTATAATTATTTTTGGGCAAACTATATTTAAAAATAAACTGTAGTGTTAGCATGTATTGCAATAAACTTTGAAGGATTCAATACTTTTTATTGTAACAATGCAAAATGACAATGTATCTATCAGACCTATTCAGCCTATTAAATAATTAGACTCTTGAAGAAAGCAAATGATTATTGTTTTTAATATTTTATATTCGGAAATTTCTAGGTCCCTACTTTGTAAAATTAATTTGAGATGTACTTTTTACATATATTGCAATGCCATTGAACATCCAAAAGATATGATAGTTCCAATGATCACATATAATAGTAGTTATAAAAACTTCCTCACTTTCTCTAATCTACCCAGGAAACTGGAAAGTGCATAATACTCCGTCCTGAACACTTTCCTACTGCAGTACAAGTTCCTGTAAATGATTTGTTCTTAAAGAAAGTATTTTTTATTAAAGAAAGTACCTTATTAGAATAAGCAAAATAAAAAATAAATAAAATAAAATCTCACATGTCATATATATTTTATTCCTATATGAATTTGTGTAATTGCAAATGATGACATGCTGTCATGAGTAGTTTTGAGCGTCATTTTTTGAGGTGAATCTGTGCATCTGAGTAGTTTTGAACACCAATTTTTTAGGTGCATCTGTTAAGAATTAATAGGCTTTGTGTAGTTTATGAACATCCTTAGTTTGGCAAGTCTTATCAGATATAGCCTGTACAGCAGCATTAATTCAGGGACAGCTTTTTTCCATCCATCATCACACTACTGAACTCTACACTATACCGCTAGATCACTACAAAACAAACAAAATTTTTTTTTCCTCATTACATCTGCACTGTTTTTTATCTATATGTATCTTTATATCATTACTGTACATTCTGCCCAACATTTCACATTCATCTATGTGTATATAACGTGTGTGTACTGTACAGTATATGTATATTTTAAATATAATTTATTTTAAGTTTTTCATAGTCATGTGTAGTGCATGCCAGCTTTAGTATACAATTTCACTGAAGAAAAATAGGACATAAATAAAAACTTACAAGGTATGTATGTATGTATGTATAGTAGACTGTTTATTCAGCTTGCATCTTGTAACCTTTCACTCTGCACATTCCTCTTCAATGCCATAGCCTTAGAACCATTTCTGTAATACTTATTTACTGTATACGCTTTCATATATACCACTTGCTGTAAGTATGCTATATATTTATCTGCACTTTTGCACGACTGCTACATTTTGCACTTCTGGTAGATGCCAAACTGGATTTTGTTGCTGTGTACCTGTACAATGCAATGACAATAAAGTTCTTTCTTTCTTTCTTTCTTTCTTTCTTTCTTTCTTTCTTTCTTTCTTTCTATCTATCTATCTATCTATCTATCTATCTATCTATCTATCTATCTATCTATCTATCTATCTATCTATCTATCTATCTATCTATCTATCTATCTATCTATCTATCTATCTATCTATCTATCTATCTATCTATCTATCTATCTATCTATCTATCTATCTATCGTAATTGTACCTCTTTTGAACCTGAAGTTAAGGACATGTACATTGTTCATAGCAGGGTTTTTCCTGTGGAACACATTCGGTTGAAATATTTGAGAATCCATGCATTGTTGAAGCACATCGATAAAGGTTTGTAGAACATCAAGTTCACTCTGGCACAAAACTAAATATGAAATTCAAAATGCATAAAATAGTAATGTGTTTAGAATAATTAACATGAAAATAGAAAGTGACTCTGACATACCCATGATGTTTTGTCAATACAAAATAAGAATGATTCACGGTGTAAAATGTTAAAAAAAAACCATGATGATAGGAATAAGAGATGCCTATTTTTTATATATGTTTCATGTTAAATTATAATATGAAATTTAAAAGTTGAATGTAATTGTATCTGAGAAAGGCCCAAACTTTCCAAGAAATAAACAGCTGGTGAAGGGTTTTTGACTGTGAATTCTAGATGAAGTCATAATGCAAGAAAAGAAAAAGAAATAGAAAAATAGAAAAACAACATTAAAAATCTTGTAAAGAAAAATCAAGTATGGGTTTGTGTAGAATGTGAAATGTTCTGGTTTAGGTAAACGTAAAAGGTTTTTTTTTAAAGAATGTTTTCAGCTGAGAGGACAAACCCCAAGAAGTTGGGGGTGACCTGGAACTCACACTTCTCAGCCTTAACAAAGAGGTGGTGATGGACAATGCTCCTGATGCTCCTCCATGGATCGGGAAAAGATGAGGATATAATCTAGGTACACAAATTCAAACCGGTTGGCCATATCCTTCAGAGCGTTGTTAATCTGAGCCTAGAAGACCACCGGCACATTAGTGATATCAAACGGCATGACTAAATACTTTTGATGGACAGACGAAATTTTGAAAGCCGTCTTCCACTCGTCGCCCTCTCTGATGCAAACAAGGTGGTAAGCTTTGTGAAGGTTGAGCTTAGAGAATATGGTGGCTCCCTGAAGCAGCTTGAAGGCAGAGGACATCAACGGCGGGGGGGGGATTCTTGACAGTGAGGGCATTAAGCTCTCGGTAGGACGGAGGAACGGACGGAGAAACCGACATCAACGAAGGGGCAGCTTAATTCAGTGGCAAGAGGTGCCTGGATGTACTAGGTCATAACCTCCCTTTCAGGATTGGTAAGGTTGTAAAACCAGCCACAGGTCATGATATAATGCGATAATCAGACTAAGGTCAGGAGGTGGTCCTTTGGCCACAGAAGCCAAAGCAGGAGTAGAGCTGAGAAGGCTTTGAAGACTGGCAGTTGGAGCCCTAGTCCAAGACGTGCCCACTGGCCCAGTCCAGGTGGGGGTTGTGATTAAAAAGCCAACATAACTGGAGTCTGGGGGAAGGACAACAACAATGAATTCTTCCCTGAGATTACTGAGATCTCACTGCAGTGGATACTGACCCATCAGCAAGGTTAAAATATTTTATGTACACATTAATTGGGGTCCACTTATCTGAGTCCACAATGAGATTCCTGAAATCTTTAAGATTGTTATTATTATTGTATATATATTATTAAAAAAGTACAAAGACAATATATGTTTAGTATTTTGAATATTTAATATTCACAATATTATTTGGTCATGATTTTTTTAGCCACAAGGGGGCATGGAGCTGGGGAGGAGCTCCAAGGTGTAGTTGTAGGACCAGTGAGGAGGCAGGGTCTTAGTCATGCTGAAGAACTCCCCCAGGTCATGATATAATGCGGGAACCAGACTACGGTCAGGAGGTGGTCCTTTGGCCACCGGAGCCAAAGCAGGAGTAGGGATGAGAAGGCTGGCAGTTGGAGCCCTAGTCCAAGACGTGCCCACTGGCCCAGTCCAGGTGGGGGTTGTGATTAAAAAGCCAACATTACTGGAGTCTGGGAGAAGGACAACAACAATGAATTCATCACTGAGATTACTGAGATCAGTTTCTCATCATTCTAATGGCTGTTGTGAATTCTGACTGAATTATCTGTAACTGCATGATTTTATGTATTGCACTGCTGCCACATGAATGAGCTGAGCTTTAGAACATCCCGCAGAAGCAAATAACTTCTGGCGCTCAAAGAGCTATGAATCACCTAATGCAGAATTCATGCAAAATAGTGCTTTCCTAAACAAAATACTTGTAGAAGGCCAAAACCCCTGAAATTGGATTTAAGACTTAAATTACTTCGTTCTAAATCTTATTTCAGGGTTTTTGGCCATATTTATATATATATATATATATATATATATATATATATATATATATATATATATATATATATATATATATATAGCCCCAAGGTTGTTTTGTTAACGTTTGTTAAGTATAAAAAATTACAACAATATATTTATTTTTCAAGAATTTTCTCTTATAATAAAACACAATTCTAACACAAATCACAAATCTACACATTTTGACAGTACAGATGGCAATGTTATTGATGTTTTGTCCTGTTACTGATGATGTGTTCTATTGCTGGAAATGAAAAACTCTTAACCCTGAAAGTTCTAATCTTTTAAAGAATATTTGATTTTGCTTTAGTGTAACACTAAATATACAATACCTTTGTGAATAAATTATATAATAGCTTTTGTGAATGAGACAATGATAAAACCTATACTTGTATAATGCATTTCTATATACACTATAAAACCTAAATGGAAACCTTTTGCATCATGTGTTTTTAAACTTTGTTATAGACTGTCGTCTGAGACAATCTAATTTCCATTTGTAAAACAATGTGCATTTGCCTTTTAAATAAATCCCATAATCACTCAGGAAAACATCAGTTCATCAGCTCATCAGACCTTCATCAAGCAAGGTAAGAAATCTTTCTAATCTTTGACTTTATTTGTTTTGTTACATTATATATTTGCTATCATACATACTGTACTTAATGTACTTGCACAGTAAAAATCTGATTCGTATCTAATGAGGACAACATTGCTTTCTCAATTTGCTATTTCTCTTTCCTTTGTTGAGTTTATTTTAATTTATTTTTCTATTTAATTAGAAAATGGAGACCTCACAAAGGCCCCTGCTTCTTACTTTAGGTAAACACTGATTCAAGTATCAAAAAGATTTCAGTAATAGATTTAAAATAAATAAAATACTGTTACTGTTTGTTATATACAATTCTCTCTCTCTCTCTCTCTCTCTCTCTCTCTCTCTCTCATATATATATATATATATATATATATATATATATATATATATATATATATATATATATATATATATATATATATACACCGATGAAAATAAATACATTATGCCTTATGTTAATCCTATTATGTCTCCTCCAAAACAGACACATAATCAAATTTATATTATTAAATTATGTATTTTTGAACAGGGGTATGCATTTTCTCACTGCAGTGGATACTGACCCATCAGCAAGGTTAAAATATTTGATGTACACATTAATTGGGGTCCACTTATCTGAGACCACAATGAGAATCCAGAAATCTTTAAAATTGTTTTAAATATTATAAAAAATTGTACAAAGACAATATAAGTTCAGTATTTTGAATATTTACTATTCACAATTAATTATTTGGTCATATTGGTGATATTGTTATATTGTTCATGTTAACTGCACTGTACAAACAGTGAGATTTTCCATATGCCTAGATATTTTAAATGAAATGTTTTTAAACAACATTCTGATGGATATGATATACATTTATTTTAAGGTTTTTCATAGTCAAGCCAGCTTTAGTATACAATTTGAAGAAAATTGTACAAAAATAGGACATAAATAAAACTTACAAGGTGTGTGTGTGTGTGTGTGTATATATATATATATATATATATATATATATATATATATATAAATATATATATATATATATATATATATATATATATATAATTTTTTTCATGTGTTCTCTTATTCCCTCCAGTCAATGTGGCCCTAAGAGGAATAGCAACACAATCCTCTTTATACATTAACAATTACTATCCTCCCTTTGCCATTGATGGCAACAGAAACTCTGGCATGGGTTCCGGCTCATGCACACACACAAGCACTCAGACCGACCCATGGTGGAGGGTGGATTTGTTGGCGGTGTATGATATTATAATGGTAACCGTCACTAACAGAGGTGATTGCTGTCCAGAACGAATAAATGGTGCTGAGATTCACATTGGGAACTCCTCAATCAACAACGGCAACAATATCCCCAGGTGAAAATTTATATAAAAATATCAAATTAAAGAGAGTTTACTTAAAGAGTGTTATTAATGCTTGCCTATAAGTTCTTTTATTAACAATTATTGTATGCATTTACAACATAATTAATATAATAATATAATATAGAATTATGGAGAATTATTTTTTATACATACTTATGAAGCATGTTTGACATTTTTAGACGTTTTTCGTTGTAAAGTTATAAATAAAGTTTGTATGCCTTATTTGCCAATCATTTAAACTCTTACAGAATATATTCATAAAACTTCTTATAACATTTTAAATAATTTATAAAGCAATATTAACTTTGTATTAACATATTTATAATATTAACGTAAAGGTTTACCACCTATTATTTTCTCTCTACCTCTGTGCTGTTATCTCTAGCATACCTGCTGGTGCCTCTGTAAACTACACCTGCGATATGTATGGTCGTTACGTGAACATCATCATTCCCGGTCCTAACCACATTCTCAGCCTTTGTGAAGTGGAAGTTTATGGTGTTTAATATTACATTTTTATATACAATTCCCAATTTCATATAAGTTTAAAGTCATCCATTTGACAGTTGCTAAATATTAGCATTGATTTTTTTATAGCCTGGCTTACTAAGAGGGCATTTCTGAAATTAAAGTTCAACAGCAGTGAGGATCTCAGCAACCCTACCATATGGGAGGAGGTTCATCAAAAGGTTTGTGTTTGTGAGAATATACATTCTTACAGTTTACTACTGTACAAATATCTTGTAGCTACACATATTGCCCATTAATAAGTGTAGTCCTTTAGCTTGTATTCCCTCTACCATCAGTTTGTTGCCTCACCTGTAATTATATTTCTTAACCCAGCAGTGACCAAACCCATTGTTACTTTTGCACATAAAAATACATTCAACATTGCACCACAATTTTAATATCACTGTGTAAGAGTCTGTCTGTGTTTTCCCTTGTTTCTGTCTGCCGTCTTTCCCTGATGTTAATTGTTGACCCCGCCCACCTATTTGTTACCATGGACATTAACTGCACACATTCTCTTCCCCAGGTGTTTTGTCTTAGTCTGTGATTGCCTCTGTCTTGTGATTGGTTCTTGTTCCCTATATATACACTGTTTGTTCACTCCCGGTTGTGAGTCATTGTTTAGTCTGTCCCTGTCCTGCTCAGTGTTCTGCCCTGTTTTGCCTGCCTGTTTCTTGTTTTGTTTATTAAATAGTAAAACTGCAATTGGATCCTCACTTGCCTTTGTCTCACCGTGTCACATCGTGACACACTGCTGTGCTGAGAATGTTTTGCCACCCAAATAATATAATTTATCAAGGGTGCTTCAGTGATGGTTTCTTTCTACAGAATAAATGGAAAACATCAGATAAGCTAGTCAGTAATTAAATACAAGGAAAATATATTATTGCATAATATAAGTATTTTTTTTCCATAGATAAAATCTGTCCAGCCCTCAGTATTTCATATTCGATGGACAGTGGGACCAGAAATTAAAACTGAAAATTAGAAAAGGGTAAGAAATCTTAAAAGAGTATTACTACTACTACTACTACTACTACTACTACTACTACTGTTATTGCTACTAGTATTAACTTTAGCCCCCTCATTTGTATGATTAAACTTTGCACCTGATCTCAGACTCTTGCCCTCTACGTGCCTTTCAAGTAAATTAAGCACTAAATTATTTATTAAGGATGTACCGATACCACTTTTTCTCTTCCGATCAGATTCCGATACCAGCGTTTGCCGGTATCTACCGATACCGATACCGATCCGATATCTGTGTTCTTTTCTACTTCTAAAACTAAAAATGTATACAACTCGCTTAGTTATTAAGATTGATTTGTTTCTGGCAAAGAAATACAAAAATGCCCATTACTGTATGAAAAATGAAAACACAAGAAACCTTAAAAGCTAAGAGTACTTTTAACAGTTAGTAGTATAACAATCTAAACCATATATACTGCAATTCTCTCTCTCACTCATTTTCTACGTCTTTATCCGAACTACCTCGGGTCACAGGGAGCCTGTGCCTATCTCAGGCGTCATCGGGCATTGAGGCAGGATACACCCTGGACAGAGTGCCAACCCATCGCAGGGCACACACACACTCTCATTCACTCACGCAATCACACACTACGGACAATTTTCCAGAGATGCCAATCAACCTACTATGCATGTCTTTGGACCGGGGGAGGAAACCGGAGTACCCGGAGGAAACCCCCGAGGCACGGGTAAAACATGCAAACTCCGCACACACAAGGCGGAGGCGGGAATTGCACCACCGATACCCGATCCACTCAAAATGCTTGGATCAAAATATCGGATTGGTACGTCCCTAGTTTTATTAGTTATTATTGACATGTGGCAGCCAAACTGTGTACAATACTAAGACTATTTTAAAAAAATATATATTGTATTACCCCTCCTTGAACCGCCACCTTATTGTGGTGGAGGGGTTTGCGTGCCTGAATGATCCTAGGAGCTATGTTGTCTGGGGCTTTTTGCCCCTGGTAGGGTCTCCCAAGGCAAACAGGTCCTGGGTGACAGGCCAGACAAAGAGCGGTTCAAAAAACCCTTATGAGTGAATTAAAATCAAGGTCCGTGACGTCGCCCGGTAAGGCGCAACCGGGGCCCCGCCCTGGAGCCAGGCCCGGGGTTGGGGCTCGCATGCAAGCGCCTGGTGGCCGGGTCTTGCCCCACGGGGCCCGGCCGGGCTCAGCCCGAAAGAGCGACGTGGGGCCGATCTCCTGTGGGCCCACCACCTGCAGGAGAAACCATAAGGGGTCGGTGCAATGTGGATTGGGTGGCAGTCGGAATCCCCAGACACGGAATCTGGCACTAGGGACATGGAATGTCACCTCGCTGGGAGGGAAGGAGCCTGAGCTGGTGCGGGAGGTTGAGAGATACCGACTAGATATAGTTGGGCTCACCTCCACACACAGCTTGGGCTCTGGAATCCAACTCCTTGAGAGAGGCTGGACACTCTACTACTCTGGAGTTGCCCATGGTGAGAGACGGGGGCTGGTGTGGGCTTGCTCATAGCCCCCCAGCTCAGCAGCCATGTGTTGGAGTTCACCCCGGTGAACGAGAGGGTTGTTTCCATGCGCCTTCGGGTCGGGGATAGGTCTCTCATGGTCATGGGGACTCCGTCGTTCTACTGGGGGACTTCAACGCTCACGTGGGCAGTGACAGTGACACCTGGAGGGGCCTGATTGGGAGGAACGGCCCCCCCGACCTGAAATCGAGTGATGTTCTGTTATTGAACTTCTGTGCTAGTCACAGTTTGTCCATAACGAACACCATGTACAAGCATAAGGGTGTCCATCAGTACCAAGATCAGTACCAGTCAGTACCAAGATCAGTACCAGTACGCGTCCCTGGGGAGGTGTTCCGGCACCAGGACACCCTAGGTCGGAAGTCGATGATCGACTCTGACCTCCGGCCGTATGTCTTGGACACTCGGGTAAAGAGAGGGGCGGAGCTGTCAACTGATCACCACCTGTTGGTGAGTTGGATCCGATGGCGGGGGAGGAAGTTGGACAGACTTGGCAGACCCAAACGTACTATGAGGGTCTGCTGGGAACGTTTGACAGAGTCTCCGGTCAGAGAGATCTTCAACTCCCACCTCCGGCAGAGCTTCAATCAGATCCCGAGGGAGGTTGGAGACATTGAGTCCGAGTGGACCATGTTCTCCACCTCCATTGTCGACACGGCCGCTCGGAGCTGTAGCCGTAAGGTCTCCGGTGCCTGTTGTGGTGGCAATCCCCGAACCCGGTGGTGGACCCCAGAAGTAAGGGATGCCGTCAAGCTGAAGAAGGAGTCCTATCGAGCCTGGTTGGCTCGGGGGACTCCGGAGGCAGCTGATAGGTACCGAAAGGGCTTCAGCCCGGGTGGTTACGGAGGCAAAAACTCGTGTCTGGGAGGAGTTCGGTGAGGCCATGGAGAAGGACTATCGGTTGGCCTCGAAGAAATTCTGTAAAACCGTCCGGCGCCTCAGGAGGGGGAAGCAGTGCCCTTCTCACACTGTTTACAGTGGGAGTGGGAATCTGCTGACTTCGACTGGGGACATCCTCGGACGGTGGAAGGAATACTTCGAGGTTCTCCTCAACCCCACCGACATGTCTTCCACTGAGGAAGCAGAGGGCGGGGGCTCAGTTGTGGACTCGTCGATTCCCCAAGCTGAGGTCACTGAGGTAGTTGAGAAGCTCCTCAGTGACAAGGCACCGGGGGTAGATGAGATCCGCCCTGAGTACCTCAAGTCTCTGGATGTTGTGGGGCTGTCTTGGTTGACACGCCTCTGCAACATCGCATGGAGGTTGGGGACAGTGCCTCTGGACTGGCAGACTGAGGTGGTGGTCCCTCTGTTTAAGAAGGGGGACCGGAGGGTGTGTACTCAACTATAGGGGGATCACACTCCTCAGCCTCCCCGGAAAAGTCTATGCCAGGGTACTGGAGAGGAGAATTCGGCCAGTAGTCGAACCTCGGATTCAGGAGGAACAATACGGGTTTCGTCCCGGTCGTGGAACTCTGGACCATCTCTATACCCTTGCCAGGTTGCTGGAGGGTTCATGGGAGTTTGCCCAACCAGTTCACATGTGTTTTGTGGATTTGGAGAAGGCTTTCGACTGTGTCCCTCGTGGTGACCTGTGGGGGGTGCTCTGGGAGTATGGGGTCTGGGGCCCTCTGTTAAGGGCTGTCTGGTCCCTATATGACCGGAACAGGAGTTTGGTTCACATTGCCGGCAGTAAGTCAGACTTGTTCCCGGTGCATGTTGGACTCCGGCAGGGCTGCCCTTTGTCACCGGTCCTGTTCATTACTTATATGGACAGGATTTCTAGGCGCAGTATGGGGCCGGAGGGGGTCTGGTTTGGGGACCACAGGATTTCGTCTCTGTTTTTTGCAGATGATGTTGTCCTGTTGGCTACCTCAAACCAGGACCTTCAGCGTGCACTGGGACGGTTTGCAGCCAAGTGTGAGGCGGCAGGGATGAGAATCAGCACCTCCAAGTCCGAGGCCATGGTTCTCAGTCGGAAAAGGGTGGCTTGCCCCCTTCAGGTTGGTGGAGAGCTCCTGCTTCAAGTGGAGGAGTTTAAGTATCTTGGGGTCTCGTTTACGAGTGAGGGAAGGATGGAGCGGGAGATCGACAGGCGGATTGGTGTATCTTCTGCAGTGATGCAGTCGATATACCGATCTGTTGTGGTGAAGAAAGAGCTGAGCCAGAAGGTGAAGCTCTCTATTTAACGGTCGATCTACGTTCCTACCCTCACCTATGGTCATGAGCTTTGGGTCATGACCGAAAGGACGAGATCCCGGATACAGGCGGCCGAAATGAGTTTCCTCCACAGGGTGGCTGGGCGCTCCCTTAGAGATAGGGTGAGGAGCTCGGTCACTCGGGAGGAGCTCAGAGTAGAGCCACTGCTCCTCCACATCGAGAGGAGTCAGCTGAGGTGGCTCGGGCATCTGTTTCGGATGCCTCCTGGACGCCTCCCTGGGGAGGTGTTCCGGGCATGTCCAACTGGGAGGAGGCCCCGGGGAAGACCTAGGACACGCTGGAGGGACTATGTCTCTCGGCTGGCCTGGGAACGCCTCGGTATTCCCCCGGAAGAGCTGGAGGAAGTGTCTGGGGAGAGGGAAGTCTGGGCATCCCTGCTTAGACTGCTGCCCCCGCGACCCGGCCCCGGATAAGCGGTAGAAGAAGAAGAAGAAGAATATATTGTATTAGGCATAGAATAGCTTTGATCATTTAAAGATGGTTTAGTAAAATTCTTTACTTGCACGACCAGGCATGCTGTTATAGGACAATAATCAGTAATGCGGACTAATGTGAAGTGGAGTTACTGTTACCTTCAAGTTATTTTGATTATTTTCCAATTATAGCATGTCTTCCTATATAGCACAACAATTTAAGCACAATTACAATTTGTAATTTTGCACTGAGTGACACTTTCATCTAATTACATTTAATGATGTAGAACATTCACAAGACAAGAAAGCATCACCATATACAGTAACTAATTAATTTTATTTCTTTTTTTCATAAATAACATAAATCTGTTATTATTATTAGACTTAATTGCAAAGTGTTAACCACACAAATCCCTGTAAATGATTTACTATTATAAATAGGATAAGTTGAATTTTTTAAGATGAACCAACGATATGAATTGCAGCCTTCAGACCTGAAGCAGTACTGTGGTACGATTTGTATTAAATACACTTAAATCTCTCTTAATATTTTCTTTGAATTTTGTAGAACATCAGTTTGGCTGTTACCTAGTTCTTTACTCATTTGTGTATTTTTTTTTACCTAAGTGATATGACTAAGTTGACATTTGTCATTCTGAATTACAGGTGCAGTTGCACAAGGCATCTTGAAGAAGAAGAAGAAGAAGAAGAAGAAGAAGAAGAAGAAGAAGAAGAAGTGGTCAAGGAACATGAACAATGAACTCATAAATTAAGGTTTGTGTGTAGCATATGGAACGGCTGTCTAGGTGATAAATTACTGGTGAGAAGTATAAATGTATGATATATAATCTAATTAAGCAAAGCTAGATAGTTCTAGGTTTGCTTTAGGTTTGAACCTAACATAATATGGTAGGATTATGCTTCTCTCACTAATCACGAATTATAATTGAGTAGATGTACTGTACTCACTAGCTTTCTGGCAAAGTGACAAATTATGAAAGAGCTGTTTATTTTTCTGTAACCTTTTCCAATTGTCATTGCAGTAGTACCAAAAAAAAGAAAAAAACTTCTTTTAATATAGCTATGAGATATATATATAGAATTAATCCATCCAATCAAATATTTTAGAATTTAACCAAATTTTCACATACTTAATAAATGTATTCTTTTTGTTTTATCACATTTTGTCACAGGTAATGCTTTATGTATGAGATCATGTAAGAATAAGGCTTGGATAAATGTATTTACTTTGAACTGTCTTCCTTTCTATAAAAACTTAAATGTACAAAACTTGTAGACTTATTAGTCTCAGTAAAGCAACTTACCAATTATAATCAGTTATTGATTCATGCTTACTACATTTATTAATTGGATTTTTTTATTTTATTAATTATTTAATGTGTATCTTTTGCATCTATTTATATCTTAAGATATCCTTGCTCAGACCATTCCATTCCAAGTGTTTTTATTGTTTTAAATATACATAACACAAACAAACCAACATACATTCTCTTATGTCATACAAGGCACCCCTATCCACAAACCTCATACTTTGCAAACATCATGTCACATATCCCCTTTCGCCACATATTTTGTTACCCACAAAATGATAACATTAAGCTGGATATTGTTTGTTGTGTTTTTCTTTTATTTATGTATTCCTCTAGTGCAGAACTCACAATGTACACATTCGTTGTTGCTGTAGTTTAATTCTCAGAATTTTTTTTTTTTTTTTTTGCACATTTATGTGTGTGTACAAACAATTCAAAATTACTAAAGCAGTATTGCCCACATAACCAAATGCAATTTAGAACTAAATGCAATTTAGAACTAAATACAACATATATTGCATGAACATCCCGACAAACAATACAAACCAGCAAACGTCTAAACAACATATATATGCATTAGCATTAGCCGTTTAGGCGCTTCGGCGCTAATTACAAATAGCGAACTAAATAACAACTCAAAAAATATCAATTCACTTAACATAAATCACTCACCACGCTGGGGAATATATAGTTTTGTTATTATTATTTTTTAAACTAGAATTTTTATACTTGTTCTAACAAGGTTTAACATAACAACATATCTTTTCTCTCAGTGTCCTTTTTTCTCGCTAACTAACTTTTTTTTCTAAGCAATCCCATGAGCACACCGTACTAGCATCCTTAAAGGGGCAGCACCCAACATCCTGGCCCCAATGACCCAGACAGGTCATTCAAACAAAGGAAGGGTGATGTCTCCATTAAGCTATTTCAACTGAGAAAAATCAACTAAGGAGACTCGCTACTAGAAGGCAGATTTTGTCAGCCGGACCATTGAAGACACCTGCTTGTGTTTTCACTTCCACAGTACGCACAAGTCCATCTGCACCTGGATATACTTGAGTAATCAGACCTAATGGCCAGTGATTGCGTGGTGTGTTTTCATGCAGAATAAGCACGAGATCTCCTATTTGAAGATTCCGCTTTGGTTGTAGCCATTTTTGGCGCTGCTGCAATGCAGGTAAATACTCCTTGAGCCATCTGCACCAGAAGGCATCTGCCAGATATTGCACCTGGCGCCATCTACGTCTGTAGAGGTCTTGTTTTATGAAGGCTCCTGGAGGTAGAATTGGACCAGAACGGAGTAACAACAGATGATTTGGTGTGAGTGGTAGAGGATCTGTTGGGTCGTCTGAGAGTTTAGTGATTGGTCTACCATTGACAATAGACTCAACACAGCAAAACAGTGTTGTCAACCACTCATCATCTGGCGCCTGCTGTGCTAGGACAATGCTTAGAATGGAACGGATGGTGCGAATTTGTCGCTCCCAACCACCACCCATGTGGGAGGCGGCAGGTGGATTAAAGATCCATTTTACATTCTTCTGTAGCAGATAATCAGAAATCCTTTGTTGATTCCATTCACTAATGGCTTTTCGCAACTCTCGTAATCCACCGACAAAATTAGTCCCGTTATCCGAGCGCATTTCTGTGGGTGGGCCTCTCCTAGCGATAAATCGCTGTAAAGCATTGATGAATGAGTCAGTATCGAGAGTGTGCGCAACTTCCAAGTGGATGGCTCTCGTAGTGAGACATGTAAACAAACATCCATACCTCTTGAGTTCACTGCGTGCCTTCTTAACCAAGAATGGCCCGAAGTAGTCTACCCCCACACGAGTGAATGGAGGCTCACCTGGTGTTACTCTAGAGTCGGGCAAGTCTGCCATTTGCTGGATTTGTGGCTTGGCTCTTAACTTGCGACACTGTAGACATGACTTGAGAGTTCGGTTAATGACAGCACGTCCCTTTATTATCCAGAAACATTGCCGAATTTCCGCAAGTACCCGCTCTGGACCTGCATGACCCAAGCGAAGATGGTGACTAATAATCAGCTGGGTGACGTGATGATTGTTAGGTAGGATCACTGGATGTTTAGCCTCAAAGGGAATTGGGGCATGTGTTAGTCTCCCTCCCACACGAAGGAGTTGGTTATTCTCATCCTTAAAGGGTTTAAGCTTGAGAAGGGAACTGGTTTTGACTTGAGAAGATCCAAAAGATGCAGTTTGTATCTGGTTGAGAATGGCTAACTCTGTTTGTTGGAGCTCACAAACAGTGATGGGGTCAGAAAGATGCACTCTTGTTTTCTTGCGTAACAAAGCCTTGACATGCAACAGGATAGCAGTAGCCCTTTTTAATCGATGCCAACTGAAGTATCGCTCCAGTAGTCTGTCTATTGCATTTTTCATCACTTGGTTTGGTTTTACGTTAGCTGCATAGATTTCTTTGGCTCCTTTGATCTCTGCTTCCTCCGGCAAATCATTTATGATCGGTTGAGCAGGCCAGTATTCCTCCTCAAGTTGTAGAAAGCACAGACCAGATACCCACTGTTCACTCGACAAAATCTCTCCCATATTCATTCCTCGAGAGACATCCGCAGGGTTAGAAGCAGAATCAATGTGTCTCCACTGGCATGGTTCTGAACTCTCATGTATTTTTGAAATGCAGTTTGCGACGAAGGTCTTAAAACGACAATGCTTGTTGTTGATGTATTGAAGTACGATAGTACTGTCTGTCCAAAAGAAAGTCCTTTCAATTAGAATTTCGAAGTGGCGCTTGATATGCTGATCCAGCTCTGTAGCAACTACCGCTGCTAGTAGCTCCAATCGTGGTATACTAACTGGCTTGATTGGTGCAAGTCTGGCCTTTGACATCACCAGCCTGCAAGTGCCACCAATCCTGATGTATGAAACAGCACCATAAGCCAGTTCTGAAGCATCGGAAAAGTGATGGAGCTGGGTAGCTAACAAGCAACTAGTGAATGTTGGTCTGAGACTTCTTGGAATTGTCAGTGCTGACAACAGAGGCAAGTCGTTTAACCATCTGCGTCACTGTGCAGCCATGTCCAGCGGTAACTCCTCATCCCAATCAACTTTCATGCGGCACAACTCTTGGAAGATCACCTTTGCTTTGAGAACAAAGGGGCTTGCAAATCCTAAAGGATCATAGATAGAACTGGTAGTGCTCAATACTCCTTTTTTTGTTACAGGTTTGTCCACTGCCTTGACGTTAAAAGTGAAGCAATCTCTTTGCACATCCCAAAGAACTCCCAGTGTTCGTTCAAATGGCAAATCCTCTTGGTCTAGGTTTACCTCATGCAGTGATTTTGCCCAGTCCTCGGCTGGTATTGATTTCATCACTTCCTTGGAATTGCTTAACCACTCGGTTAATCTAAAGCCTCCACAGGCGAGCATTTCCCGGAGTTCGGAAGCAAGTTTGATGGCAATCTCCTCTGTTGATACCGACTTAAGACAATCATCGACGTAGAAGTTTCGCCTCACCGTTTCCACAGTGACATCAGAGAAGTTTCCAGAGTTGTCTTCAGCCACTCGTTGCAAAGCAAAATTTGCGCCACTAGGACTCCAGACACCTCCAAAAAGGTGTGCAGTCATACGATAATGTTTAGGTGGTTTGTCTGGGTCGTCATATTCCCACCACAAAAAGCGAAGCACATCTCTTTCAGCTGGTGGTACTCGGACTTGGTAATACATGCTCTCGATGTCTGCATTCGGAGCAACTGGTTCTTGCCTGAACTTGAGAAGAACTCCAAGTAGCTTGTTGGTAAGGTCTGGGCCTTGGTGAACATGATCATTTAATGAAGTACCTTGGTACCGTGCTGCACAATCAAAGACAATACGAACCTTCTCGGGCTTGCGTGGATGTAGCACTGGCTGATGTGGCAGATACCACACACAACCCTCTTCTTTGTCGAGGTCAATGACCTCTTCTGCGTATCCTTTCAGCAAAGAGTCTCTGATACCTTTTGTATATTTCTGACGCAAAGTTGGGTCTTTCTTTAGCCTCTTTCCCAAAAGGTCTAATCGATGTTTGGCCATTGTGTATTTATTAGACAGTCGTGCTGGATGTTCTCTGAAAGGGATTGGGAGTGTGTAGTGACCATTTTCTTTGACTGATAGCTTGTTCCATAAATCCACAACTTGCTCATCAACTACTGACAATGAGTCAGTATTAACATGCACTGGATCATCCAGTTTCCAAAACCTTTCAACAGCTTGTTGTAGAGAGTGCTCAGCTTGAATGAAATTGGCAGAAATTGATGTTGGACCATCAGCTACTGGTCCATGGAGTGTCCACCCCAGGCCAGTCAAAATTGCATAAGGCTCGCTGACTCACCACAGCGTGTGTCACAAGGAGCAAGTATGTCTGGTTGATCTAGACCTATCAACAGGTGAACTTCATCAACTAAATCAACATCAGGTAAACTAATTTCATCTGCAATTTCCCTCAGATGTGGCCACTGCAACACCTCATGCTGTGTGACTAGGTTCTCTAGACATATATTCAGGTGATCCCGACAGAGTACTCCCTTCATGAGGTAAGAGTTTCTTTGTTGAGCATCTTCAACTTGTAGATCCACTGCTAGCGTGACTACATTGAGATTTTTGGTCTCCATGATGTTCAGTTTAATGTTCATTTTGCGTGACTCTAGCTTAAGAGCATGAACTAGCTTCTTAGAAATAAAGGTTCCATTAGAGCCAATGTCAAGCAAAGCAAAGATGTTCATAGAGAAACGGTTATGTTTGTCTGAAACCAGTACTGGCAAGATGGGAAGTGCAATCTTCTTTCGACTGACTTCAAATAACTTTCTGATAGCATGTGCTTGAATGGAGTGTGGCGGGTCAGCAGCTGGCTCATCTACAGAAGCTTGATTAGTAGATTGGCTTTTGTCATTTTTAGAGGCCACAATAGCAGAGTGCAGCCAACTGTTGTGTTTTTTTCCACATCCAGGCACTTTACATACCCAGCTGCGAGTACAGACTGTGCTGCGATGACCTTTCATGAAACATGTTATCCAACTTTGGCAAACGGCCGGACTTGATGATCTCGTAGTTTATTGTGAGCCATCTTTTCTTTAAGTCTTCAGGTAGCTTTTCTACAATTTGCAGCAAAGTGCGTCCACTATTCAGCTCTTCCTCACACTTCATTGCCTTTAAAGTGTCTCTGCAGCTGCACAGAACATCAGCGAAGCTTTGCAACTGCTTGCTGTCTTTAATGTCTTTGTAATTAAGCACCTTGTCAACCCATACTTGTGATATTGCATATGGATTGCCAAACCGTCTTTTCAGAATAGCCATAGCTTCTGCATAGCCCAGGCTAGAGTTGGGGTTGTACAAGCAATGTGAGATAGCATCTCTAGCTTGGCCGACAGTATACTGATGCAGTCGAGTGAGTTTCTCTTGATCTGGCACTTGATCTCTTTATCTATCACAGAGGAGAACAATCTCATGAACAGCCAGTATTTTAAGGGTTCTCCATCGAACTCAATGATGTTAACAGGTGGTAGATGCATGGAATCGATGTGTGACTGATATTGTTGTCTTGACAGCTCTAGTAGTTGGCATAAAGAATTCTCATTCACTGTTGAGAAGGATGGACGAAAGTTAAGGGATGGGTTACCTGAGACGGGAGTTGAAAAGTCTTTATTTATTGTTAACTCAGCCTTTCGACGATTTTCCTCCATCTCAGCATCTTTGAGTTTCAGTAAGCCTTTCAGTGCATCCATTTCACATTCAACATGCTGAAGTTGTAATTTAAACTCTGCACGCAGACGTTCATCCTGTTGAGCGATTAGCATGGAAAATTTCTTTTCTTTCTGTCTTAGATTTTGTAGCCCTTGAAGCTGGGTAGATAGCTGTTCTACAGAAGACATTGGAGGGTTAACAACTTCATCAAGCACTGGCTCTTCCTCTTGGAAATTTAGTGCATCTGATGATTCAATGCTTGGATCATCCATTGATGGCTTAAAGTCGTCTAGCCAGATCAAGACTGTATGTTGCAGGTCTTGAACATCACGCAGGACTGATGTTAAATAGCCCTTAGAAGCATCAAGGTCATCATCATCCTCTAATGTTCGTTGGTATGTGTTGTGAATCTCATGAAACCGTATTACAGCCTCATCCAAAGCAGCAAGTTTAATTTCCACCTCTTTGGGCTGGTTACAGTTCATAAAAGTTGTGATCTGTGTCATCAAGCGTGTCACTGCAGCCTTTGCAACTCCACGTTGACGCTTGAGACACGTTTGTTGTTGCTCAGGTGTTGTAATTGTTTCTGAATCTTCCTCCATGTTGTCATTAATCTTCTTAATTCCTCGTGTTTGACTTTAATGTTACCCACAAAATGATAACATTAAGCTGGATATTGTTTGTTGTGTTTTTCTTTTATTTATGTATTCCTCTAGTGCAGAACTCACAATGTACACATTCGTTGTTGCTGTAGTTTAATTCTCAGAATTTGTTGTTTTTGTTTTTTTTGCACATTTATGTGTGTGTATACATGTGTACATGCGTGTGTGTGGTCAAACTGCAAAACACAAACAACTCAAAATTACTAAAGCAGTATTGCCCACATAACCAAATGCAATTTAGAACTAAATGCAATTTAGAACTAAATACAACATATATTGCATGAAAATCCCGACAAACAATACAAACCAGCAAACGTCTAAACAACATATATATGCATTAGCATTAGCCGTTTAGGCGCTTCGGCGCTAATTACAAATAGCGAACTAAATAACAACTCAAAAAATATCAATTCACTTAACATAAATCACTCACCACACTGGGGAATATATAGTTTTGTTATTATTATTTTTTAAACTAGAATTTTTATACTTGTTCTAACAAAGTTTAACATAACAACATATCTTTTCTCTCAGTGTTCTTTTTTTCTCTCTAACTTTTTTTTCTAAGCAATCCCATGAGCACACCGTACTAGCGTCCTTAAAGGGGCAGCACCCAACATATTTGCATCCAAAGTTCATACAAGCACTGAGAATGCACACAAAACACAACAACAAAACAAACAAACAAACACCCCCCCCCCCAAAAAAAAAAGGAGATGCAGAAAAGAATTAAAGGGCTTTTAAGAGACAATAGCTGAGGCATAAATGTGAGGGAGGCAGCTGTTGAGAAATTGAATGCCCCAAGGTCAAAAGCTTATACTTTAATATTATTATACTATATAATACATAATATATAATTATTTAATATTATTATACAAGGTGTCCTAAGACATATGGGATTAATCATAAGACCCAGATGTTATAATAATTAAAAGAAGGAGAATAACCAAACCTGAGCCAGTGTGTAAACAGGTTAACTAGTTTATCAAAATCATAAACTTAAAAAAATGATTATTATAATAATAATATTTAAAGTAAACAGACTCAGCACTGACAGGCCCAGGATATGCAAGAATCTGAAGGAGAGACGCTGGTGAAGTAGGAAATAGGGGACGAACAAAGGCGTAGAGAGGAGTTGGAGGAGAGGCAGAAGGTTAAAGCTCAGTGCAGCAAGACTCAGCATAGGGCTATGAGTTCCCCAAGGGTGTATAACCCCAAGAGTGAATAAGAGCTGGATGAGAAATAGCAAAGGGAAAGGCCCACTAGTAGTAGTTAAGTATGTATGTGAGTGTGAAGCCTCATGAGTAAACACTGCTATTTATAGATGTCTGACTTTCACCCAGGTGTCTAGTTGGGTCTTAAAATGCACTGCTGCCACCAGAGAAAATGCTGCAAAGAGTAAATGCTGTTTTTTGTAGCTTAACCATCGTAACAAGTTTTTTCGTCTTCTTTTTGATTGCATTCTGAAAACCGCATACACCAAAGTGTGTTCCATTTCAATTACACCGGATTAGGTAATTAGTAATTAGGTAAAATATATTTGCATTCTGGGCGGGAGTAGATAGATCAGATTGATATCTGATTCGCCTAATGTAAATTGAACAGTTTTAATAAATCAGATAGCTATTGGATCAGAGAAAACACATGAAGTGACCAGGTGTAAAAAGGCCTCAGATTGCTGAGATCAGTTTTTTACCATTCTAATTGTTGTTGTGAATTCTGATTGATGCTCTTATCTGTAACTGCATGATATTATGTATTGTACTGCTGCCACATGAATGATCTGAGCTTTAGAACATCCTGCAGAAGAAAATAACTTTTGGCACTCAAGGAGCTCTGACTCACCTAATGCAGAATTCATGCAAAATAGTGTTTTCCTAAACAAAAGACTTGTAGAAGGTCAAAGCACCTGAATTTAGATTTAAGACTTCATGTTAGTTTTACATCCAATGTTACATGGTACATGTTAGTTTTACATCCAATTTCAGGGTTTTTGGCTATTTTTTATTTATATAGCCCCAAGGTTGCTTTTGAACGTTTGTTAAGTATAAAAATTATCACTATTTATTTTTCGAGAATTTTCTCTTATAATAAAACAATTTCTCTTCACAAATCAAAAACCACATTGACATTTCAGATGGCAATGTTATTGATGTTTTGTCCTGTTACTGATGCTGTGCTCTATTGCTGAAAAGATATTGAAAAGATGAACCCTGAAATGAAAAGATATTAACCCTGAAAGTTTTAATCTCTTAAAGAATAAAACAGATGACCAAAAGGAATGCTTTGTGATTCATTACATCAATTCTATTGACATATTTGATTTTGCTTTAGTGTAACACATTTATACAATAGTTTTGGTGAATTAGACAAGGATAAAACTTATACTGTACTTGTATAATGCATTTCTGTATATACAGTATAAAACCTAAATGGAAACCTTTTGCATCATGTGTTTTTAAACTTTGTTATAGACTGGGGTCTGAGAAACTTATTTCCATTTGTAAAACAAAGTGCATTTGCCTTTTAAATAAATTCCATATACACTCAAGAAAACATCAGTGGACAGCTTAGAGTTTAAAACATCAAACAGGTGACTCTCTGACCTTCATCAAGCAAGGTAAGAAATCTTTCTCATTTTTGTCTTTATTTGTCTTGTTACAGTATATTTGCTATCTTACATAGTTAATGTATTTGCACATAAATGGTGAAAGTCTGAATGATCTAAGTGAACTATGAACCAATGAGTTTGACACTGCTTTGTCAATTTACAATTTTTTTTTCCTTTGTTGAGTTTCGTTGTAAATCTGAAGATCTTCATTTTCCATCTAAATAGAAAATGGAAACCTCACAGAGGCCCCTGATTCTTACTTTAGGTAAAGGTTGAGCCCAAGTAGATTTCATTAACAGTTACCATTTTTTACAATAAATTCGTTATAATTTGTGTTATTAAATATATATTGAATCTTTTATAAATAATGACAAAAAATAAATACATTTTACATTTTTAAGATACCTTATGTTATTCCTCTTATGTCTTCTCCTAAGCAGACACAATCAAATTAATAATAATAAATTATGTATTTTTGCACAGGGATATGCATTTTCTCATTGCAGTGGTTACTGACCCATCAGCAAGGTAAAAATATTTTATGCACATATGTAGTGGGGTCCAAATATCTGAGACCACATTGAGAGTCCTGAAATCTTGAACATTATTTTACATATTTAAAAAAATGATATGTTCAATATTTTGATTATTTAATATTCACAATTATTTGGTCATGATATTGTGATATTGTTCATGTTAACTGCACTGTACACACGGTGAGATTTTCCTCATGCCTAGATTTAAATGTAAAAAAAAAAAAGAGTAAAATGTTTAAGAAACAACTCCATCCAGGGTGTATCCTGCCTTGATGCCCAATGACGCCTGAGATAGGCACAGGCTCCCCGTGACCCGAGGTAGTTCGGATAGGTGGTAGAAAATGAGTGAAGAAACATTCTGATGGATCTAAATGGATTGTCAGCTTGATTTGATCTAAATGGATTGTCAGCTTTTTCATAGATATGTGTACCACGTGCCAGCTTTAGTATACAATTTGACTGAAACAAAATAGGAAATAAATAATACTAACAGAAGCTGAAATTCATGTACGTAATTGAAAGGGTCTCCATTTGTGTAAGATGAATATCATTTAATTTTTGAAATGAAAATGGTTCTATAAAAGCAAAACAAAAAGTAGGTTTTTGGTTGTGTGCGCATGTGTGTGTGTATATATATATATATATATATATATATATATATATATATATATATATATATTTTATATATATATATATATATATATATATATATATATATATATATATATATATATTTTATATATATATATATATATATATATATATATATATATATATATATTTTATATATATATATCTATATATATATATATATATATATATATATATACATATATATACATATTTCATTTGTGTGTTCTCTTATTCCCTCCAGTCAATGTTGCCCTAAGGGGCATAGCAACCCAATCTTCTTCGGGCAGCACTTACTTGGCTCCCTCTGCTATTGATGGCAACAGAAACTCTGCCATTTATTCTGGCTCATGCACACACACAAACCCTGAGACCGACCCATGGTGGAGGGTGGATTTGTTGGCGGTGTATCAAATTACAAAGTTAATCATCACTAACAGAGGAGACTGCTGTCCAGAACGGATAAATGGTGCTGAGATTCACATTGGGAACTCCTTAATCAACAATGGCAACAATAACCCCAGGTGAAAAAATATTTACAAATATCAAATTTAAGAGAGTTTACTTAAAGGGCGTTATTAATGCTTGCCCATAAGTGTGTGTAATTTATTAACAATTATTTGTATGCATTTATTACCACATAATATTCAAATAAATAGTTAAATGTTTTAAATAGTCATATTTAGTCTGACTTGGTCCTCTCAAATACAAATTGGTGGATTTTGACATCGCTCAATATATGACTCAAAGTTCAACTTGGCAACATTTAAATTCAGAACTTTTACAGAATATATTCATAAAACTGTGTTCATACGTTTGTACTTTTGTTAGGCAATGGCATTTTAACTTATAGAAATTGTATTTATTATTCATTATCTTGAAATTGTATTTATTATATAGAAATTGTATTTATTATTCATGTCTACATTTGCTATGATATAAGGCATAAGAAGAACTTATTTGTTTCACAGACCTTCCACCAAATTAAACCTGAAAAATGTTGTCATTCTTTAATAAAAACAAATTCTTCTGTACACTTTGGTATGAAAATAATTGACTTCCAGGTGGTGACAGCTTGATAAAGTAATATTATATATTATAAGTAACTTTGTTTTAACTTATTTTTTTAATATTAACGTAAAACCCCCCATTATTTTCTCTCTACCCCTGTAGATGTACTGTTATCTCTAGCATACCTGCTGGTGCCTCTGTAAGCTACACCTGCCATATGCCTGGTCGTTACGTGAACATCTTCATTCCCGGTCCTAACCACGTTCTCAGCCTTTGTGAAGTGGAAGTCTATGGTGTTTAATATTACATTTTTATATAAAATTCCAAATTTTATAAAAGTTTAAAGTCCTTATCCATTTCACAACAGTTGCCAAATGTTAGCATTGATGATTTTTTTTTATAGTCCCTGTTACCCTGAGGGCATTTCTGAAATTAAAGTTCATCAGCAGTGAGGATCTCAGCAACCCTACCATATGGGAGGAAGTTAATCAAAAGGTTTGTGTTCTTGAGAATGTAAATTTAGTTGTCAGTTTATTACAAATATCTTGTAGATACACATATTTCACATTAAAAATCGTAGTCATTCAGCTTATAGTCCCTCTACAATACAGCTTGTTGCCTTGCTGTAATAAAGGAAACAGGATATTTCTTAACCCTGCAGTGACCAAACCCATTATTACTGTTGCTCATAAAATACATTCAACATTGCACCACAATAGTGTTAATTTCGTCACCTATTTTTAATTTAGTCTTAGTCTTGTGCCAAATGTCCTTGTTAGTTTTAGTCATATTTATTCACATTATTATACACACACACCATTATTATACACAAACACCTATATAAATTACCAACTTAATGCAAGTTATGCATGGTATTGCACACAACATTATTGATATTTGGAGCAAAATTACATGTAATTGTTAAGCTTGATTCCCTTACATATACATTTGCTTTTAAGCCTAATTATTAATTTTAATTATGATGTGATTATGACAGGGGTGTGGAAAGAGGTTTCAGGTTGGGGGTGCTGAGTTTTTTCTGTCACCACTTTTGAATAAGAAACAATATCAAGGCTATAAAACTTGTCAAAACTCCGCGAATCACAAAAGTATCAGTGAGAAGTTGAGAGCATTCATTTAAACAGTGACCACACTCGAACTGCACATCACATTTTTTACTTTATTGATACTGCTTTTAATCATAATGCAAAGACCGGTCATCGGGACATAAGCTGTCATGTACAATAAAAGAGCCTGCGCAGCGACAGGAAATGTAATTTAACACAAAAAGCCGCCTGGATGGTGGACTTGCGCTCAGGTTTTGTTTTATTTTTGAGCGGTGTGTGGACGAATTATTTCTATGCACACACTATTTTATTTATTGATAACAGACTGCTGCTAACGTCTCTAGGTTACGAGCGTAACCTTAGTTCCCTGAGGAGCGAGACGCTGCATTGAAACGCGATGGGAATGCCCCTGCATGACTGCGCTCTGAACCGTGTGTGTAATCCGACCAATAAGCATTGGGACATGATGTCATCAGCGGGTGACGTCGCATAAACAGGAAGCTACAAATGGCTGCGAGATGGACAAGACGCTAGCTTCTGCGAGAGAAGGTAAGTGCCGCAGGGATTCAGGGAGTGTGGCATGGAGACGCAGCGTCTCGTTCCTCAGGGGACTAGGGTTACAGTCGTAACCTAGAGACGTTCCCTTTCAGAACTCCAGCTGCGTTGAAACGCTATGGGAACGAGTGTCCAATCATGCCACTCTGACCAGACCCTGCTTAGAGAGCGTGAGGGCCTCGGCACCTGCACGTAGGACAGAGGACCCCGGGGTAGCTCTGAGGTCAAGGTCATAGAACCTGACGAAGGTCAGCGGGGTGGACCAACCCGCAGCGTCACAGATGTCTTGGAGTGCCACTCCAGCGGACCAGGCCGTAGAGGCCGTCACACCCCGGGTGAAGTGAGCTCGGACCCCGAGCGGTGCAGGGAGGCCAGAGGACTCGTGAGCCGAAACAATCGCATCCACTAACCATTTGCTCAACGTCTGCTTAGCGGCCGGGAAACCCTTCCTGTTAGGGCCGTAGCAGACAAGCAGCTGCTCCGACTTTGTCACCAATGGGTGCCTACCCAGCAACTGCCCCGCCGACGGGGTGCTATATGCCGCGATTGCGGAGCTCTCTCCCTCGCGGCTCCGGTCTCGCACTTGCCTCTCGTAGCAGGTCAGCCTGGTATGCCTGCAACACACCCATCGTCTGGATGCAGCCAGCAGCCTGACCTGCTGCCGCGTAAGCCTTCCCCACTAAGGCCGACATAGCACGTAGTGGCTTAGTAGGGAACACTGGAGCCTTTAGCGATGATGCTATGCTAGGGGAGAGATAGCTAGCCAGGGTCGAGTGGGTTAACCCATCAGCAAACTGTACCTGTAAGAACTCTAGAACTGAGCCGATCAGGCAGTTAACTGGTTCCTGGCAATGGTGCTTGCACCATGACGTAAACAGTCGCCATCGTGCAGCGTACAACCTCTTCATGGAGGAAGGGTCTTTACTACCTCGGTAGAGAGACCAGCCGCTATGAACTGTGCCCCCTCATGGCCCCAGCCACAGCCTCAACAGCTCTGGGCGGAGGTGAACCAGGGTTCTGCCTGCCTGTGAGAGGAGATCCCTCCTGGGGAGAATTTCCCACGGAGGGCCCTCGAGTAGGGACACCAGATTGGCAGGAACCTCCAGTGTGCAGGGAAGATGGAAACGTGAAAGTATGCGTCTTCCAGATTTATTGTGATGAACCAGTCCCCGGACCTGATCTGAGTCACAACCTCCTTGAGGGTGAGCATCCTGAACCTGAGCCTCCTGAGAGAGCGGTTCAAGGAGCGTGGATCTAGAATGGGATGCAACCCGCCATCCTTCTTCGGAATGACAAAGTACGGGCTGTAGAAACCTGACTCTCGAACCGAGGGGGGGAACCACCTCGATGGTTCCTTTCCTCAGGAGTGTGCGCACTTCTCGTTCCAGGACCAGAGCCTGCTCCAGAGGCGGCGGACCCTCCCCTTCCACAACGAACCGTCGGGTGGAAAGGTGGGGAGCAAACCGCTGGAGGGAAGCCACACCCTGAAGCACATCTTGTGGCAGGGCTGGCAGACCGGCCTCCATGACCCAAACGGCTGGAGCAATGTACTGCGGCCGTTGACACTTCCTGAGAGGTGGCGGGTCTCCCCATCCGTGCCGAGACTTTGGGCAGAAGTGGAGGGAGGTGCCTGCTGGAGGGGGGCCGTGCTCTGAAGCACATCCTGTGGCAGAACCAACGGCCTGGTGTCGCCCTGGGCCCTTAGGCCCCGCCCACGGAGATTGCCATGCTCTGTTTCTGGGCTTCGCGGTGTCCGGAAGGACCAGACTGGGGATGCCGCGGAACAGCCCCACGAGATTGCAGAGGGAGGTACTGCTGAAACGCAGCCGACTGCTTTTTAGACTCCTGGAACTTGTTCACGACCGCCGCCACAGCGTCACCAAACAGTCCAGGAAGAGCCATGGGTGCGTCCAACAGCCACAGCTCAATCTTTGTCCGGGAGGTTGGACAAGGTGAGCCACAGATGTCTTTCAGTGGCCACCAGGGCCACCATGGACCAACCAACGTGTGTTTTGTGGCCCGAAGAGTCCAGTCGGCAGTGTGACATGACTCCTCAATATCAGCGGTCCCGGAGCTAAGTTCCTCATCCAAATGTCCTAGCAGGTCAGCCTGGTATGCCTGTAACACACCCATGGTGTGGAGGCAGCCCGCGGCCTGACCTGCTACCGCATAAGCCTTCCCCACTAATTCACCTACGGAAATTCTGTCTGCTAGCCATCACTCGATCAGAAACACAGTATCAGAAAAACAACGCTTACCTCAACGAGCAGAAGCTAGTGTCTTGTCCATCTTGCAGCCATTTGTAGCTTCCTGTTCACGCGACTTCACCCGCCGATGATGTCACGTCCCAACGCCTATTGATCAGATTACACACGTGGTTCAGAGCGCGGTCACGCAGGGGCGTTCCCATAGTGTTTCGACGCAGCTCGAATTCCGAAAGGGAACTATAACACATCGTTGCCATGAAAAACAGAACGTTGCCATGGACACACAGGATTCTAACCGTAGAGACGGAGCACACTATTTTCTTTAGCAGAAGCAATACCATTGTTCAGCAGTTTCATGTTGCGGCCACAGGCGTATGAGACCTGTGACTTGAGCAACAGTGGGAAGCCGCAAACTCGTTCTGAATATTTTAAAGGCTTAACAGCTGATGAAAAAGCAGAGACAATTGTTTATATTATATAAAACATTTTCGTCTCGTCTTTTTTCGTCAACAATAATGCATGTTAATTTAGTCTTAGTCAGCGTTTTTGGACAGTGGCGCAGTCTTGTCATCGTCTCGTCTTAGTCATGAAAATAATAGGTTGTAGACGAACATATATCGTCTCGTCTCGTCTGACGAAATTAACACTACACCACAATTATGAAATAATAATATATTTTATCAAGGGTACTCTAGTGGTAGTTTCTTTCTACAGAATAAATGGAGTCAGAAAAACATCTGATGAGCTGGTCAGTAATTAAATACAAGGAAATTGAAATATTGCATAACATATACTGTAACAGTACATTTTTTCCATAGATCAAATCTGTCCAGCCCTCGATATCTCATGCTCGATTGACAATGGGACCAGTAATGGAAACTGAAAATTAAAAAAGGGTAAGAAAGCTTAGAAGAGTATTACTACTACTACTACTACTACTACAGTATTACTACTACTACGACTACTAAACTTTAGCCCTCCCCCTTACGATTAAACTGTCCACCTGATCCCGGACTCTTTGCTCTGTACGTGCCTTTAAAAATTAATTAAGAACTGCCTTATTAAAATGATGAGTGGCACTAGTGTACAATGCTGACTATTTTGAAAAATGCCTTATATTAGGCTTAGAATAGTTCTGGGCATTTAACATTAAAGCTGGTTTAGTAACATTTTTTAGCACAACCAGGCATGCTGTTATATAAAAATAATCAGTGATTGGGGACTAATTTTAAGTGGTTGCTGTTATCACCCAGTTATTTTGATTATTTTCCAATTATAGCATGTCTTGAACTGATTTCCTCTTATAGCACAACAATGTAAAATAATAACAATTTGCAATTTTGTACTTAATTACACTTTAAGCTGTTTACATTTAATGATGTAGAACATTCACAAGACAAGGTAAATCTTTTATTATTATTATTAGACTTAGTTCATGGGACATGTTAGCCACACAATTCCCTGTGAATTATTTACTATTAAAAAAAGGATAAGTTAGAATGAATTTTTTAAGATGAACTTAGAATATGAATCGCAGCCTTCTGACCTTCTGACTTATCAAATTTAAGAATGAAACAGCACTGTGGTACAGCTAATAGTGCTTTGAATTCATGTCAGTTTGGCTGTTACCCATTTATTTACTCATTGGTGTATTTATTTTATCTAAGTTATATGACTAAGTTTTGTCATTCAGAATTACAGGTGGACAACACATCTTCAATACATTAAAGAAAAGAAGAAGAAGAAGAAGAAGAAGAAGAAGAAGAAGAAGAAGCTGTCAAGGAACAACAACAACAACAACAACAACAACTTAATAAAGTGAGGTTTGGGTGTAGCATATAGAACAGCTAGCTAGGTGATAAATTACTGGTTAGAAGTACTTTTTGAAAAATCATTAAATAGTTCTTGTGGCCATTTGTTTATAGAAATTTGTGTTTTTATGACTAGATTTAATATATATATATATATATATATATATATATATATATATATATATATATATATATATATATATATATATATATATATGGGACATTGTCAAGGTGAGTTTTGAATTTAACATAGTTAGATATTATGGTATGATTATGCTTCTCTCACTATCTCTCACATAATTTTCTAATATTGCTATGACACATGGAACATTTAGAATTAATCACCCCTCCATCAATCAAATATGTCAAGATCCAACCAAATGTTTAGACTCTTAATAAATGTTTTCTTTTTGTTTTGTCACATTTTGTCACAGGAAATGCTCTATGTATGAGATCATGTAAGAATAAGGCTTGGATAAATGTATTCACCATTAACTCTCTTCCTTTCTGTAAATACTGTAAAAAAAACCTGAAAAAAAATACGGTAAAAACCTGTCTGAGTTAATTAGTCTGAATAAAGAACAAAAAGAACTTTACATCTTTTTATACCTTAAGGTGTCCTTGCTCAGAGCATTCATTCCCTTAACATTTGACATTTTTAGTATGCAAGATATTCAATAATCTTTAACCCAACAAGGAAACTCTCATTATGCTTTGACTTAGACTTTGGACAATGGTAGGACTGTCTCTGAAGCAGTGTCTGATTAATCATGGATTTGTTAGGATGTCCAGTAGTCTGTTAGAATTTCTTCTTATCAATTATTTAATTCAAATCAAAGACTACATCTTCTCTTAGAATGACCAAAATCCTTTTTTGATTAATCCCCTAATGATTTTGTAAGGGTAATCCCTTACAAAGAAAATAACTCCATAATTTTCACAGTAGGTTTATTTTAACAGAGACAAAATACAAAATAAAAAATCCAGAAGAAAAGCATTAAATAAAAGTTATTTGATTGATTGAAATATGTATTAGATTCTTAAACATGTTATACATTAGATGTGTATTATATGTATATGTATTAGACTCTGAAAGAAGTGTTACATAAAGCTGGTGAGCCTCTTCTTAATATCATTAACTCCTCGTTATCTTTAGGTTATGTCCCGAAGTCTTTCAAGTTGGCAGTTATTAGGCCACTCATCAAAAAACCTAACTTACAGTAGATCCAAATGAACTATCAAATTACAGATCTATCTCACACCTTCCGTTTATGTCTAAAATACTTGAAAAGGTTGTGTCTGTTCAACTGAGCTCCTTCTTACAGGAGAGCAACATCCTTGAAGAGTTTCAGTCAGGTTTCAGGCCCCACCAATGCACAGAAACTGCACTTGTTAAAGTTACAAATGACTTGTTCTTAGCTTTGGACCAAGACTGTATGTCCTTATTAGTTCTACTTGACCTTAGTGTTGCATTTGACTCTATAGACCACAACATTCTTCTAGATCGCTTACAAAATTACACAGGTATTCATGGACAGGCTTTAAGTTCGTTTAGCTCCGACCTGTCAGACCGATACCATTTTGTAGAATTAAATGGTGAATCCTCCAGTTTATTTCCAGTTAATTATGGGGTCCCTCAAGGATCAGTTCTAGGACCTCTGCTTTTCTCAATATACATGCTTCCATTAGGGAACATTATTAGAAGACAGGGGATTAGTTTCCATTGTTATGCTGATGACACACAGTTATATATCTCGTCAAAACCAGATGAAATAGCTACAGTGTCCAAATTAACTCAATGCCTTAGAGAGATAAAAGATTGGATGAACTGCAATTTTCTGTTGTTAAACTCCGATAAGACAGAAATACTACTTATAGGTCCAAATACCAGTGCACAGAAACTCTCACAACTTAACTTCCATTTAGAGGGATGTACTGTTACTAGTAGCTCGACAGTGAAAGACCTGGGTGTTATATTAGACAGCAATTTGTCTTTTAAAAATCATATCGACACTACCAAAACAGCCTTCTTCCACCTTAGAAATATTGCCAAGCTGAGAAACATCGTGTCTGTCTCTGATGCTGAGAAGTTAGTTCATGCATTCATGACCTCTAGACTGGACTATTGTAATGCATTACTAGGTGGTTGTCCTGCATCTTTAATAAATAGGTTACAGTTAGTCCAAAATGCAGCTGCCAGAGTTCTCACTAGGACAAGAAAGTATGACCATATAACACCAATTTTATCATCTCTACACTGGCTACCTGTTAAGTTTAGAATTGATTACAAACTGCTGCTACTTACGTACAAGGCTCTTAATGGTTTAGCTCCCATGTATATAACTCGTCTTCTAACACGTTACAATCCTTCATGCCCTCTGAGATCACAAAACTCAGGACTTCTGGTAGTTCCCAGAATATCTAAGTCCACTAAAGGTGGTAGAGCATTTTCTTATTTAGCTCCCAAACTTTGGAATAGTCTTCCTGATAGTGTTTGGGGCTCAGACACACTTTCCCAGTTTAAATGTTGATTAAAAACTCATCTCTTTAGTCAGGCGTACACATAATACATCCTATAATATCATGCACCAGTACATCAGACCTGCACATTTTTATGAACAGCAGATATGTTAATCCCTTTCCACTGCTTCTCTCTTTGTACCCATCCCGAGGCATCCAGACATTATACCAGCTCCCAATGTCCTCTGTGGGACGAAGCCTTTGGACGTCCACTGAGCCAAGGCCGACTCTAAGAATCCTGAGACATCTCAAGTTAGACTCTGTGATACTAAGGAGATCTGAAGTCCATGATCCTTACACCAATACAACATTTGTTTGACACCCCCAGTGTCACCCATATGAGGATGGGTCCCCCTTGAGTCCGGTTCCTCTCAAAGTTTCTTCCTTTACCATTTTAAGGGAGTTTTGCCTTTCCACTGCTGCCTGAGTCACCTCAGACTTGCTCATAGGGGGATAAATACATACAGATTGTGAACTATATATCTAATAATAATCTTGAATTTTTTTTATTCTGTTAATTCTTTTTCTTTTATTATTCGTTATTTCTTTTATTATTCCTTATGTTTACCTTCTGCTCTATGTTTATGTTCTGTAAAGCTGCTTTGAGACAATGTCTATTGTAAAAAGCACTATACAAATAAACTTGAATTGAATTGAACTTAAACAAAACACGACTTAATACTTGGTCAAGAAACCCTAAACTCAGGAGGAATTTTGTGCCACTTCTCTTTACTGATACTCTCCAATTCCTGAAGGTTTTAAGGCTTACGGCTTTAACTCAAAGTTTCAGCTCCTTGCACAGATTTTCTATGAAATGTCTCCTCCACTTGAATTCAGACACAGACACTCTCCTCTCTTTCCTCAATCATGGTTCTTCTCTGTCCTCTGTCTTCCTAAATCCAGGAAGACTTCTTGATCTTCTCCTGTGTTGTGTAGCAATCAAAGAGAACTAAGATCAGCAGAGATGTTTAAAGCAGCATATTCCACAGATACAGCCCTTTTAGCTGTCTCTGGGCAACTTCATTCTGCTAGGTCAGCCATGCTGTCATTTGTCCTCAGCCTGCGGTCGACCACAAGACTCTCTTGTCCAACTCTAGGAAATAAGTGGATCGGCATGGGAATGGTTTGCTTCCTACCTGGAAGGTATCTCATATCAGGTACCATGGACGAGAGTAACGTCTGCTCCACGCAGACTTTCCACCTGTGTTCCAAAGGTCTCACGTACCCTCTTGATGAAGTAATATCCTCACATGGGTTCTCTTACTACTGTAATGCTTATAACACTCAAATTATATTCTACTTCACTTCCTCAGATATCATGGCTTCTGCTTGAATCTCAGCAAGTCTGGTGGACATATCAACATTGATGATGGCTCATCAAATGAATCTCATTCCCAGCATAATTGAGCTTCTATTTATTTCAGGTAATTTATCTCCAGGTCAGAATTTTTCAATATCACTATACAACGATCTCCCCTTTGGCCACAGTTTGCTACTGTGACACCCTCATGTCAGTTTTTTCTGTACAACATCAGAAGGATTCAATTATTTTTATCCACACAGGCTGCTCAGGTGCTTGTTCAGTCTCTGCATCTCAACGCTGGCAGATCTGCTTATGAATGCAATTTCATTCATAGGCAGATTTAAAAAGAAACGGAAATGGGGGGGGGGGCATAGAAGCCTTTATTATCACCACATATACATTACAGCACAGTCGAATTCTTTTCTTCACATACCCCAACTGAGGAGGTCAGAGTGGAGGGGCAGCTATGATACAGCACCTCTGGATCATGGAGGGTTGAGGGCCTTGCTCAAGGGCCCAGCAGTGGCAGCTTGGCTGTGTTGTGCCTTGAACCCCGATTCTCCAATCAACAACCCAGAGCCTAATAATTCTCATCATTTTTCAACTTTAATATATTAGTTGCAATTTCACATAAGCATATGTAAATAAAGATCCTGCTTTTCACTGAAATATGTCAGAAATATAATTTGTATTGAAAATTGTTCTAAGAAAGTAATACAATCGTGTTTGTATATAGTCAGGCTGGCAGATGTCCCTTGGCAATTCTGCTCGGCTGCGGACGTTGCTTGGCCCCGTCTGGCTATGCCACCATGTTCCTCACTCCCCATATTTCCCTCATCATGTTCCTTGCGTCCCCATTTTTCTCATCTTCTTCCTCCCTGATTCTGGCCAGGATCATTACCATTTGGACTGTCAGGCTTGGTTTTGGGTTGGTGTGTCGGGAGCCACGTCTTATAGGGGGTTTTGGGATGGATATTTTTGACTATTCCCTGCCTGAATATCAGGGAAGTTCTGGCAGGCTTGGTTTGTCTTTTGCCATGTGTCTTTGTTTTTGTTTTGTGTGCCCCACCCGACCATTAATCCGTTCCCGCCTCTGCACACCTGTCTTTTGTGTCTCACTATCTCTAACCCCAATTTATACTGGTTGTCTTGTGTGTTGTTTGCTGAAGCCTTGTGTTTTTGTTTTATGTTCAATCTCCTGGTTTCTGTTTCATGTTCTGTTGTTTCAGTTGACTTGTGTTTGTAGTGTTCTCTTTCAAGGGAACTCAACACTGCTGCAGGGCTGATGCTATGGTAATGCTTTTGAAGTTGTGTCTGAAGCTGTGTGTGCACACACGCGAATTTAATGGCTCGGGAAGGACATGTGACAAGTCCATATACGGGAATTTACATCACACTACTTCAGCTTCTTTGTCTTCAGGAAGTGCTTTTGAGAGACATTTTGAGAGAGCATCTGTGCTCCTGTTATATCACGAGGAACGACTTGCACTCTCTTTGCGTTGTTTGTTTGGGAGAGGAGCATGCCCGGTCAGCTCTCGAGGGAGCCGGGGATTGAGGGATTCCTCTGCGTACTCTCCAATCCCACTTGGCTGTATTTTGAGCCTCGGCTGTGCCTCATGGTTTGGGTCCCGAGCTGGTGCGGCGGCTTCGATCATAGGGTTCGCAGGTTGAGATAGTGGTGTTGTAAAAAAATCTTAGTAGAAATAATTAAAATATTATTCCTTACAATACTATAACCAAAGTAAAGTATTAGGCCTTGCAAAATATTACAATTGCTGTCATAAGACATATGTAGGTGATGTTGTAGGCCAAAGATGTTTATTGCAACCAGATTCGGGGCTTTCAGGCCTAGTCAGTCTGAGCACATTTGTAATAACAACTTGTTATGTAGAAGGGAAAAGACCATTGTTCCCAGACCTTAGCTCATAAATTGTTATGGAAAATGAAGAAGACCATGGTTCTCAGACCTTGTCCATAGCAATAACATGTTATGTAGAATGAAAAAAACAGTGGTCCACAGACCTAGGCCCTGAGAACTAAAGGGAGGAAAATCCATAAAAGGGCATGTGGTGTTCATAAACTTGTTGTGCAGACTGAATAAGGCCCAGGTGTTTAGTCTAAGGTCATGAAAAATAAGGGGAGGAAAATCCATAAATGGGCATATGGGTGAAAGGTAATGGGAAATAAGGGGAAATTGGGTCAGTGTATTTAGAAAACATAGGAGGTAAGGCCGGTAAATAAGGTGATATGGCACCTGGGCTCCTAGGAGCGCCAGGGTATATATTGAGAAGATATCTGAGGGGTTTTTTTGGGTTCTTCGGGGGCGAAGGTGTGTGTGCACGTGCGCGCACGCGGGCGCATGCCCGTGTCTGCGGGTCAAGGTGGGTGTTTTTATTTTCGCAAGGACGTCGCGAGAGTTTTTGTTTCTTTTCTTGATCGATTTGGCATGACATGCTCTTTTGGGGGTTTTAATTTGTTACTTTTAATTTGGCAATTTGTTACTTTTAATTTGGCAATTTGTTGCTTTTAATTTGGCAATTTGATACTTTTAATTTGGCAAATTATAATTTGTTGGCTGATTGACCACAATAAAGAAGTTTGCTCATTCTCATCCAGGTCTGAAGAGTTTTCTCAGTATTTTTGTAGTAATTATAGAGTTAACAGTTAAGTTTAACTAAAACAGTCTTTAGTAACCAAAAAGTCTAAGTGTGGAGATCACCCTGTGATGTGTCGACTTGGAGACCGGCTCTGAGTTCCGACAGTGGAAGCGGAGCAAGAGATGGGTACTTCCCTTTTTCTTGCCCTTTTTTACAGCCAATATTTCGTTGTTTCCATGAAGGATGGAAGCTGGTTCCTATTTTGTACTTGAACTGTACTCTGAAGATTTACAAGTTCATTCTGGTCCTGTAGGTGGCCAGTCATTGAGATGCTGTGCTTGCACCTTGAGCTTTCTCCTTCTCAGAGAACCACCTTCCTGGGGGTAGTTTGGGACTCCACCATGATGCAGGTACATCTGTCTCCTGCTCGGGTGGGCTTCCATCTTGTCAGCAGCGAAGTGGCTAGGGTGAGGGGTGTGTCACAGGACTCTTTCAGACGGACGCCTTGCTTTCGGGCTGGGGAGCGCCTTGGTTGGTTGCCCTGCCCAGGATCTATGGGAAGGCCCTTATCTCTCATGGCACATAAATTGCCTGGAGATAAGGGCCATGTTTCTAGCATCAAAACACTTTTTCCCACACCTTAGGGGATGCCATGTCTTAGTATGGACAGACAGCACTGCGTGGTGTCCGATATCAATCATCAGGGCAGTCTGCATCTGTTCAGGTTCATGCAGTAGATTCTGATCTGGGCAGAGACTAGGATTTTTCGCTGAAAGTGTTTTTCATTATTGGGTCATGTAAATCAGGAGGCTTCCTGTGGAGGCAGTTGCTGAGGCCCAGGGAGTGGTGTCTCCACAACCATGTGGTGGAGTGAATTTGGCAGATTTCCGGCCGGGCGGAAGTGGATCTGTCCACTTTCATCTCCCTCCACTAGGATGCTGTATGATCTGAAGTGGAGGCTTTTTCTCTGGTCTGATTAACACTGTCAGGATCCAGTTCACTGCTTAGTCTGTACAGTGCTGGAGTTCCTGCAGTATTGCTTTTCTCGGGGCCTGACCCCATTTACTTCTATTCATTTACCCCATTTAGTATTGCCTTCCTGTAGACCTCACTTTCCTTCCTGGGACCTCACTGTGGTCCTGGAGGGGTTGCTGAAAGCCCCCTTTGAGCCCATGGAGTCAGCCTGAACGTTTCTGACCCTGAAAATGGCTTTGGCCTCTCTCAAAAGAGTGGGTGATTTACATGCCCTGTCTATCACCTTCTCCTGCCTAGAATTTGCTTGGCATGTCCAAGGCTATTCTGCACCCCAGGGCACGATATATCCCTAAAGTTCCCAGGATGGCGAGTTTTCCAGTAATTCTGCAGGCCTACTGTCCCCTGCCCCATGAGTCGGCGGAACAGGAGAGGCTGCATTTGCGTTACCCAGTAACGGCCTTGAGGACTTATGTCCACTCCAGCTTGTGGTTTAACTCCTCTGCCCCTTTTGTCCGCTTTGGGGGCCAGAACAGGGGTAATCCGGTTTCCAAACAGCGCCTGGAGCACTGGGTAATGGAGGCCATTACTCAGGCCTATGAGGCACGCTACCTTGCCTCACCTCTCGGCATCAGTGCTCAATCTACTTGTGGTATCACCTCGTCCAGTGCCTTAGCTCTTGAAGATTTTGTGCTGCGGCGGGTTGGTCCTCTCCGCACACCTTTATCAAGTTCTATAACCTAGACTTGGACCCCACTCCAGGGTCCGAGTTCCTGCAGGGCCATTGATGTTCTGTTCCCAGCCTGCTCATGCTTTTTCATGGCCTCTGGCACAGTCAACAACCGGTGGGTGGATGCGAGAGTTTTGGCATTCCCATAGTGTCAGGCCTGATGCAGCATAGAGTTCCCTCGAAAGGGAACAACACCAGGTTACATATTTAACCTTTTTCCCTTACAAGGGAACAATTCTGCGTCACTAGCAACACCCCAGGCATCCTCTCTTGCTTCCTTCGGAAAATAGAAGCTGGAGTATTGTGACGTAGATGCCTTTATATGGAATGAATGGTGCATAATCACTTGGTCACGTGTCCTTCTCGAGCCAATATATTGGTGTGTGTTCACACAGAACTTCAGAGCTTCCGGACAGAAGCATTCCCATAGTGTCAGCCTTGACGCAGCGTCTCGTTCCCTTCTCAGGGACACAAGTTACATAGGTAACCAGGTGTAGTTTTGTTATTTCTCTTAATAAACCACCTTTTACCTTATCTCTGCATTTGTGTATAATTATGCTCTGTGAAAGACACCTGCTTCCTGACAGATTGATTCACAAATCATTTGTCAGGCAGGATAAAAACCTGGACACTGGTGACATGGTCACATTTAGCGTAATGCTCTTTTAAACTTTGTTATAGTCTGTTGTCTGAGCCAAACTTATTTGCATTTGTGAAATACAAAGTGGATTTGCCTTTTAAATAAACCACACGTCATTTAGCAAAAGACCAAGTGGATAGCTCAAAGCTTAATGGGGTCAAAGGCATAACATTCTGAATGTATAGCAAACTATAGCAAACAAGGTAAAAAATATCTCTAAACTATTACTTTATTTGGCTTAATGCATTATATATTTGCTTTCTGATATAGGTCATACTGTACTGTATAATTGGATGTGCATATTAAAAGTATAGAGCTTATTTGGTGAATGCTATATTGCTTCCTCAGTTGACTATTTTCCTTCCCTTCCTTAAGTGTGGTTGTAAATCTAAATTTCTTAACCAATTGAGCAGAAAATGGCAAATTCACAGAGGCCTGTGCTTCTTTGCTTAGGTAAAATCTAAATTCATGTATAGACTTTTTTTAATCAAACATTAAAAAAATAACATTGTGTAACTAGCAACATGCTAACATTTCTTGTCAATTAAACTGGCAACAATTTAAAATAATTTTTTTCAATTACCTATCAGAATTCTTTGAAGTGGATAGTGACCCATCAGCAAAGTAAGAGAATTGAAAATAAGTTTTAAAATTTTACATGGATCTGGAGTAATGTGAGGTAGACATTCTTATATGGACTTGCTGGCATGTAATCACTTCGTTACATGTCCTTTCTGAGCCATTAAATCAGCGTGTGCGCACACAGAGATTCAGACACAACTTCCTTAAAGAAGCATTCCCATAGTTTCAGCCCAGATGCAGTGTTGAGTTTCCTTGAAAGGGACCTTGTTTTACTGTTTTTCTTACATTTTTTTAGAGCCTTCTGAACAGCAGATGTCTCCACTGCACTAATTTATGTATAAAATACAGGAATTGCCCTGGCAAAATGCCTACAAAGTAGAGACAAAAAAAAAAGACAAATCCTAATAGAATATCATATAATGATTTAATTCTTAGTTTCTTATTTCACAAACATTCTGATAGACACTGACATGGGCTGTGTTTAAAAGAGTTTTTTGACTGAACCACATGGTCAGAAAAAATTAACTATAGAAGAAAAAAGTTGCTTTCCCCTTTGTTTTGCAAAGTGACTTATCAAATGAGGGATGGGGAATGTATAGTCACAAGTGGTGAAGGGAAAGTAGTGCCCTGTGTAATACATCAGCTGGCATGAGAAGGTTTGTCTGGCTCTTGCCACAATGTAGGTAGTCTTCACCCTCTTATCTATAATGGTGAAGCCAGCAATTAAAATACAGGTGAAAAGAGAAAAAAAGCCCATTTTATCTTGGGAGTCTAGAAAGAGCTGATGATCAGGTGGTATAAAAGTCCTTCCAGCAGAAACAAGGTACAGTATATTGATATTGATTTGTTGTTGTAATCTTTTGGCCTTTTGGTTGTATTATATTTCTGATGAAGAGAGGACCAGATTGTTTCTTGCAATTCCACATTTCTTGCAAAGACCTGTGGGCCAACACACCACTTTTGCTCTTAAGCTTGAACTTGTGAACTGCTTAGTTTAGTTAGACTTGCTTAGAAAAGTGTTTGTGCAATTGAAATAGGGACAATATAAAGTAAATGAAGCACAAAAGACACTAGTCAAACACACCCACAACCACACACAACCACACAGACACAATGGGTTCTACAGTGATATTTTGCTTAAAATTTGCATTACTTTAAAAGTATGGAGTCCTTTTGTTTCAGAACAGACTAATTTCATGATGGCGTGGATTCTAGAAGGTATTGAAAACATTCATTTGATATTCTTGTCAATGTTGGCATGATGGCATCCCACCTCAAAATATTTTTCACATTAGTATACCACCTACAGCAATTCATGGTGCTTAGATTCATGAATATTAGATCATCTACATGTCACATCATAAACCGTGATTCATCAGATCAGATAACACTCCATGCTCGCTGTAGCCTCAGATTCCTCTTTTTGGCTGAGAAAAAGGAGTGGAACCTTTTTTGATTGTAGCTTGTTCACATTCACTTTGATATATTGTATGATCCAAGATGCTTTTTTGAGTACCACAAAGTATTGTTACTGTGACCTTTATGTCAGTTTGAACCAGTCTGGTCATTCTCATTTGTCCTCTCACCAACAAGATGTTTGTTTTTTCCACTATTCTGTGTAAACTATGGTATGGTAAATGTTTTAAGTAATGTGTAGGCCTACTTATTGCTGGATATCAAAAAGCCCTTACTGTAATTATGAAAGTCATGTGAATCTCTCAAACAAAAAAAACATCAATAATTCATATGACCAAAGGGAATGTTAAATTTTTGCTTTAGCACAACGCATTTACATAGAACCTACACCTTTATATTTCTGCATATTATATATATATATACTTTTATACACTATATATACAGTATATATAATATGCAGAAATAAGAAATATAAAGGTGTAGGTTCTATCCATAATTACAAATGTTTCATGAGATTGATCTTGTCGGCTCTGTCTGAGTCCGATACGCCTTTATATTTCTGCATATTATATATATAAGGATAAGTTATTTTAATTTGTTAAAAATTCTTTGTGTGCATTTACATTTACTACATTTACATACATAAATTCCTAGACAGGTTCTCTCACTCTGTGAAGTGAAAGGGTTGCATTTTTGTCTTTTTATATACAGACAAAAAGAGAGGGTGGTGATATAATGTCTATAGCTTCTTCAATAATGGCTAACAGGATTAACATGTCAAATAAACTTGTAAACTGAGGAATAATTATTCTGTTCTCTCTGGTATTAAGAGAATCATCTTTAGGATGGTTGCAGATTTATAAAGAATTATTTACTTTGGAATTATCTAAGCACGCCAAAAGCCTTAAATATGCTTGAAAATTTGACACGATGCCATGGCAACAGTGTTTGAGATATCAAAAATCTGTTCGCAATTTCGCATCTCTAATATCTCTTCGTCATGGTGGCCAAGTCTGGTCTCAATTGCATGAACCCCCTAGGAGGAGCATTTAAAAGTTTACCGCATGCAGCTGTCAAAAAATCTACCTTTGTGACTGACACACTTCCTGGGGCCTGTTGGTGGCGCTATACCCGGGATGCGCAATAAGCACATCGAGGTTATCGGAATCCTTAGCCGAACATACACACCGTGTGTCATCACAATAAGACATTTTTTGCTTTAGATAGAAGACACTTCCTGTTTCTCAGAATTCACCATAAATTAGTCGCCTCGCCATGGCAGCACCGTTCGAGATATTAAAAATTCCCTTCGGAAATTAGCAAGTGCAACGTCTCGGCATCATGTTGACCACTTTTGGTGTCAATCGCATGAATGTTCTAGGAGGAGTATTTAAAAGTTCATTGCATGCAACTGTGAAAAAATCCACCTTTGTGACTGACACACTTCCTGGCTCCTGTTGGTGGCGCTATACCCGAGACTCACAATAAGCACATCGATGCGATCAGAATCCTTGGCCGAACATACACACCACGTGTCATCACAATAAGACATTTTTTGGCTTAGATAGAAGGCACTTCCTGTTTCTCTGAATGCGCCATTACTTAGTCGCCTCACCATGGCAGCATCGTTTGAGATATCAAAAATCCCTTTGGAATTTAGCAAGTGCAATGTCTCAGCATCATGTTCACCACGTTTGATGTCAATCGCATGAATTCCCTAGGTGGACTACTTAAAAGTTCACCGCATGCAATTATGAAATAATCCAAAATGGCCGACTTCCTGTTGGGCGGAGCTCATAGTTTAGAGCGCGAAAGTTGTTCGGGTCGATGAGATCTATATACCAACTCTCGTACATGTGCGTACATAATAGCCCGATCTGTGCACAAATGTTTGTTTTTAAATTACAGGGGGCGCTATAGAGCCCCCCTGCCACGCCCGTATTCCAGCCTTTGCCCGAGCCTAGCGTTTTCGAGCATGTTAAGGGACCCGAATTGGCCAATGTGTGTTAAAAAATAAATAAATAAAATAAAATAAAATAAAATAAAAAAATAATAATCACAAGCAAAAAAAATAGGGCTTCGCACCATCGGTGCTCGGGCCCTAAATAAACCCGAGAAAAAACAATAGGGCTTCGCACCATCGGTGCTCGGGCCCTAAAAATAAACCCGAGCAAAACAATAGGGCTTCGCACTATTCGGTGCTCAGGCCCTAATGATAAACCCGAGCAAAAACAATAGGGCTTCGCACCATTTGGTGCCTGGGCCCTAAATAAAAGAAAATAATAAACCCGAGCAAAAACAATAGGGCTTCGCACCATTCGGTGCTAGGGCCTTAATAATCATATTTTTATTGGAGGGGGCACGGTGGCTTAGTGGTTAGCATGTTTGCCTCACACCTCCAGGGTTGGGGGTTCTATTCCCGCCTCCGCCTTGTGTGTGTGGAGTTTACATGTTCTCCCCGTGCCTCAGGGGTTTCCTATGGGTACTCCGGTTTTCTTCCCATGGTCCAAGGACATGCATGGTAGGTTGATTGGCATCTCTGGAAAATTGTCCATAGTGTGTGTTTGTGCCCTGCGATGGGTTGGCACTCCATCCATGGTGTATCCTGCCTTGATGCCCAATGTCGCCTGAGAAAGGCACAGGCTCCCCGTGACCCGAGAAGTTCAGATAAGCGGTAGAAAAATGAATGAATGAATGAACGAATGAATGAATGAATGAATATTTTTATTGGTATGCCACTCTTTTGACAGGAATTTAAAAATAGTCTTAAAATCGTTGAGTCTTATTGAGTCAAAAAAACAACAACAGTTGAACAGTGTGTTGTGTATAGACTTTAGAGGGGGAATTGTTTTATAGTTGATGTGGTCAGCAGTTCAAGGGATAGAGATTATAAATTATAAGGATGGGACCCAACTGTCAGGTAGCCAGTGTTAGGCTATTTCAACTGTAAATATTATTTGGAGCATAAAAAAAGGGCAAGTGTGGCGTGGGTGTGGTGGCCTGGGCTTTGCACTGGGCTGGTTCCCTGCTACACGCCATGCTTTTTTAATGTATTGTACACCAGTTGACATAAACATATCATGAGAATAACAATGAAAGCAGCCATATTTATTTACAAAAAAAACACAAAATAAGACAGGGTAAGCGTGGCATGTGTGGACCCCGCAGCACGTCACCTTGATAGCCCGTTGCAATATGATGCTGGCGGGGGTCTATCCTATGCCATTGCCATGAGGGGTATCAGAGGCAGCTTTATAATACCTTATCATTAATAGCTGTATCAATATTACCATTATTAATAATACTATTATTAATATTATTATTATATTTATCATTGCTATTACAACTACTACTATCATCATTACTATTAATGGCTGTATCAACATTATTATTATTGCTATTACTACTAATATTTTTATTTGTTCTCTTCCTGATCCTTTAACCTCCCCCTCATTTCAGATGAAATCAGTATATTTGTTAATATGTTTATCATTACTACTACTGCTAATACTATTATTAATATTTGTCATTTCTTATTAATTTGATTTATTATTATTATTATTATTATTATTATTATTATTATTATTATTATTGCTATTGCTGTTGATATTGTCACCTTCCTCCGACCCAATTTTCCAGTTGTTTAATTCATTCATTTTCTACCGCTTATCCGAACTTCTCGGGTCACGGGAAGCCTGTGCCTCAGGCGTCATCGGGCATTGCACTCTCATTCACTCACACACTCACACACTACGGACAATTTTCCAGAGATGCCAATCAACCTACCATGCATGTCTTTGGACCGGGGGAGGAAACCGGAGTACTTGGAGAAAACCCCCGAGGCACGGGGAGAACATACAAACTCCACACACACAAGGCGGAGGCGGGAATCGAACCCTAACCCTTTAGGTTTGAGGCAAACGTGCTAACCACTAAGCCACAGGGCCCCCTATCAGCCTACTTATTTGAAACAATTATTACAAAGGTCATTAGTGGACTAATATAAACATCAACAATCTGTTGACTGCTGATCCCAGAATAAACAGATGAGATGTCACATGAAGATTCTATTAGTAGAGACCAACAATCACTATTGCTTTTATACTAAGTCTAATACTAATATCTCTACAAAGAGATACTGTAACATTGCCAAACAATAGGCCTGAAACCATACAGTAGGGTTGTTGAAACATCCTTGAGCAACGTTTATATAATGATTGTTTGAGATCAGTATCACCACATCATGCATGTTGTTGCTCTCCCCATGGACCTAAGGACATTATGCCTCATATGCCTCATATTGCTTTCTTTTATAAAGTTTTAGAAAAAAAACAGGGATAATATAATTAAAAAGAAGTACAAAAGACTTGTCTCCACACACACTCACACAAAGTGTTCCATAGTCATATTGTGCATAAAATTTGCATTTCTTTTAGTATTTGTAAGTACTTAAAGTGAGATTTTACTTCTATAAAACCTCATACAGTCACATTATTAAGAACACCATGGCTTGATTTTAAATAATTGAAAGAAAATATTTCCACATTATACCATCTGCAGCAGGTTACAATTCATGGTGCTAAGATGACGCTGTTGTTTCTGTGAGTCCATGCTTACTGTAGCCTCAGATTCCTTTTCTTGGCTGACACAGGGGTTCTCTGTGACATTTATTATCCAAGATGCTTTTGTGGGAAATTTTAATACATAGAAGGTTCAAATTATGCCCCAACTAGGGGAACAAATGAAAGAACATGAGAGAGAGAAAACAATACATTGACTGTCCAATGTAAACATGCACACAGGCCATTAGTGCCATGAGAAGCAAAGGAATCCTAGACAGAGACCATTAGAGGTCGTAAATAAAGCACTTAGCAACCCACACACACACACAGTGAGGCTGAAAAGGACATGTGCACATACAGGATTCAGGCCCAAAAAGTTGTTAACACGCCACATAGTTTGAGTAGCTTGTGTGCTTGTAGGCTGGAGGAGTCTGGGTTGATTTAGTGGCGACTGTAGCAGTCTGGGTTGAAACATTTATTCTCCTAGAAGCGGATTTGTCACTGGGTCGACCACGACTCTCCATGTCCCGGAGGTAATAAGTAATGACCTCAGTGAGGAGATCAGCAGTAGAAGACGGTGTCGAAAGTTCAGTCTCGTCTAAGAGATTTGCAACCCAAGTAGAGATCAAAGCTATGAAACACGAGAACTTCTGTAAACACATGCTCACTCCGGCCACCAGGGTAATAAATCAACCAATGACTACTGCACACCGTATTCAAAGAGACAGAATAGTAAAAACTGGTTTTAAGTCATACAGAAGAGACAATGTTGATAAACAAAAACATGAGAAGATCCAATACATACCCATGTGTAGTTGCGTTAAGTTGAGTCTGTTAACGAAGAACCTTAGGGAAAAGAATGAAGTCTCTAAACACACATAGGACCCAACTTATAAGTTTTATGGCCGGATGACATCGGCCCAAGTCCTGCGGAAATGGGATCCCCCAGGGGAAAGATAATGGGAATTTATGGGGCCTAATGCAGAGGCAAATGTTTACCCAACGTCTGGGCAAAAGGGGTCATTTTGGAGACAATGGGAAATTCCCGAGCATGCGGAAAGTGCGTGCGTAAGCGATTTATGATTGGATAGCAAGGGGGGTATGGCGAAGAGGGGGGCATGTCAGAGCTGTATATAAGCTTGCCGAAATCAGCAGTGCTTTGGTGCAAGTCTTGTCTACTGGGCGAACTTGTATCCCTGGTACAAATCTCGTCTACTAGGCGAACTTGTATCACTGGTGCAGGTCTCGTCTACTGGGCAGACTTGTACCCCTGGTACCAGCTGGTTGATTGCTGTCTGTACGACTGTCAATAAACCTACCTCAACTGAATCCAGTCTTCTTGAGTTTGGCTGATCATTTCTTCTTTAAATTTTTAACTTGTGAGTTGTTTAAACTTAAAGTCAGATTGCCAGAGCTAGCCTGGGCCAATGTAGGGTGGCGACGGTTTTCTCCTACACTTTTCTGTTCTCCACAACAACGGATTATTGTTACTGTAACCTTTCTCACCAGCTTAATCCAGTCTGGCATTTTTCTTCTGTTTTCTCATTAACATGGTGTATGTTTTTGTGTAAAAATCTGTGTAAATTCGGTTCATGTAAATACTAACCGAAACACTT